>NW_024882727.1:0-206778 GCF_019059575.1 Amphibalanus amphitrite | reverse complement strand
CACACAAACACACACGCAAGCACACGCACAATATGATGCACATGCCACTGGCCACATGACTACAAGGGCATGGGCTGTCATATTGCGGGCCTGCGGCATGCCGATTAGGCAAAGCCAGAAGGAAGTTATGTATTACAACTCGACCCATGCAATAGTTGGACATTTTTTTCTGCGAAGCGATCGTATCTGCCAAAGCTTTGAGGAGGACAAACTTTTTCATGTCACGAAGGTTGCCTGCTTATTTTCGATTCTGTAAGGAAGATTTGATTGTCTGATGCAAAGAGCGTGCGTGACGCTACGATAGAACTGGCCACAACAAATCGATGACTGTTTTGAACTTGGTCCGGCAGAAATTTGGCATGCAAAGCGTGTCTGTCGGACCATCGATATCCCATTTCCATTCTGCTTTAAAGGTAGTGTGCCACCATTGAAAGATTTCCCATTTTATTTTTCCTAGGATAAGAAGCTTCTGTTTTTACCTAATATCGCAAAAAAATGGGCCTGGAATAGTGCCTTTTTCGCCTAAAAGTTTATCGGTTTTTCGATATGTATAAACAACTGTAGTGGGCTGACCTGCAAACAGGCGTCGGCAACAATCACAAATGCGGCGCACATGTGACAATAAGCAAAGGTCATTATAGAGTTACGACGTACGGGAATGAGTTATCAGCTGTCTAATCGTAGACAACACAATGTCGAGCCTTCAACTGTAAGCCTGTATTGGTATTGTTTCTTTTATTTGGCTATCGAACATTATTTATGGTTTGAAATATGATTTTATGTAAAATAATTGATATGAAAAAGCCGTCTCTTAACCCTCGCCCGCACATGCCATTTTTCCATCCTAGAACGCACATGGGGGGGGGGGTTGCCACCCCCCCCCCCGCGCCATTTCGTTCCTGTTGGAGATAGAGCTTAGCGGTAAAGACCAAAAAGATTCTTTGGGAAGAGACGAATCCAATGATACCCAGTTTTACCTTCTCAGGTCAGTCATTGACCTTCCAGGTCAGGTCAAACTAAAAAAATGTTGCTGTTTTGGGTCACCGTTGGATATCAAGTGCGCTGCTTATCAAATACCGATGACGATGCTGTTTTCTGGTGCCAAGCCAGCTAGAACCTCTTTGTCACACTACCCGACCAGAATTTTGCTGCTGAGGTCATTTCAGGTCAAGTTAGGTCAAGGTCAATTATATGTGTTTGTATGTCTGTGTGTGTCTGTGTGTATACTGATGTGTGCACCGATTGTTTTTGGGTCCATATTACATGAAATCATGATCTGAGAAGCTCTTAGCAAAAATGCAGTCAAAAAACTTCACAAAAAGTAAATTCAGCTTGCCTAAAACGCAATTATCTTAGATGACCTAGGTTGACCTTGACCCTGACCTTGACCCCTGTACATCGTCGAACAACATGTTCCATGATAGGTGGGAGGTAAGACTGGCAAAAAAGGCCGAAATCAGGGTGTCAAAAGCTCACAAGGCCCATGGCAAACGCAAGATGTTGAGAATTGGCCATTTGGGTCATGACATGACCTGAAAAACAAGGTCATATCTCCAAAACCAAAAGTCACAGAAACTTCAAATTTTCAGTGAATATCAAGAAAGGATAGAGGAGCAGCTATACGAAAAATCAGCCCTCTAGCTCTAAGAATCTTGAGTGCAGAGCAGAAAGACTACCTGGGGGGGGGTGGCAACCACCCCCCCCCCCCCCATGTGCGGGCGAGGGTTAAGTTATGACCCCATTTCACCACACGCAAGTGGCAGAAATGACAATGATCAGCTGAGGCATTTTTCTTGGCCGAAGTCAGAGCGCGCGGCCCGACGCACCACCACCGCACCACAAAGTATGAGCAGAAGCCGCGCCCAAAGCCAGGGCCCCGGTAACGTGAGGTAGCCGAGTCGGGGCAGCGTGCGCTGACCCAAGCCGGGGCCGCAGCTTTGGGCGCGGTCTACCGCATCACCGCGGGCAGCCCCGGGCTATCACATGACACCGGGAGGACGCACGGCCCCGGCTTGGGTCAGCGCACGCTGCCCCGACTCGGCTACCTCACGTTACCGGGGCCCTGGCTTTGGGCGCGGTCTACCGCACCACCTAACAGGCGTGTTCGAAACCGCAGGAGATGATGATGAACGGGTTTATCGAAACTTGATTGGATGAGCATATCGGTAATAGCGATTTCAGTGTGTGCATTTATTGTTCATCGTGGTGTGAAATGTGGTTGGGGTACGACCGACAACCCGTCGGGGCGAATTTCGCACTGGGGTACTCAAAATTTGAAGAATTCCATGAGTTTTGAAGGTATGGATAAGTTCTAAAAATCCGGTTCTCCTTATCTGGGCCATTAACTCCATACGGTCCAGGAAAGCTGGCACACTACCTTTAAAGTTGGGCTTAGTGTTTGTTGTTCGAAATAGCGGTGCCGTATTATGGTTCACCAGGCACCAATTTAACATTTTAAAGTTGTCAAATAATCATAGCAATTCGTTCCTGACTTACAAAGCATAATGCAAATTTAACCACGTGTAGCTATTAATAAGAATATCTATTTTAAGGCACTATATAATTTACAAATATACTACAAAAGCGATACAAAACACAAACCTGCAGGTGCAGAGCTTTCAATGAGCGCTAAACAACCATTAGAAAATTATTATTCTTGCTCGATTTAGCAGGAAACGGAATCACGGATAGGTAGCGTTTTTGCCATTTTGCCAACATTGACGCTCCGTCGTTCATGAACACTGAACAGCTCGTGTGGTTGCGGGCAGCCATATTGTAGGGGAGAGTGGGGCAATGGCGACACCATAAGCATTTTGCTCAATAGCTTAGCTATTTGAAGCTATGTTATGGTGATTTTGACTGTGGTTATAGCCAAAGGAATAGGCTTTCAGATAACACCCAGTTTTAGTATCTCAGATCACTGATGACAGATTCAGAGCCTACGCGAAAATGTGGTGAAAAATGGAGGTGCAAAAAAGCGAGGGGTAATGCCGGCCACTAAGTGCAATAGCACAAAAAGTCGAAATATCGTCACTGGTATTCATCCTTAAACCGTTCTTTCGATGGAAATTTAAGTGAGAATTAAGAAACGACAGCTGTATTCAGCAGTTAACAGTACACTGCACTGCAACACAACACTGCACTCGCTGCAACACAACAGCGCGGCGCCAACAGAGCAGCAAACTAACACAACCGTAAACACAGCAAGGAAACTAACACAGCCGTAAACACAGCAACCCGAAACGTTGAGCTTTAACGACAGAAGTCGCAACCAAAACACCAAAACCGCGTGGAGTCATTCCGGACACGTGTCCGGTATTACCCCGAGGTCAGCTTTATTTTAAGAAAGCAGGCAGCAGTCAAAGGCATTGCGCCACAAACACCTCACATCCAGCAGTCGCCTAAAAAAGGCTTAATTGAAGGTCATTGCAAAGCAGCACTTCTGAAAATGCATTAACACATTTCACAGTCAGCAAATAGATGCAACAAAAATTAAAAATCAGATACGAAAAACACATTTAACGCTATAAAAATGAAAATAATGGAGCTACCGTGACAAACTTGCACCACGTGCTAGAATGGCGCTCAACTGAAATGTAAACAACATCAGCTGATTAGTGATGGACAAAGTACTCACTAGAGATGGGTGGCCGGCATTACCCACCGTCCGCCATTGCCCCGCTCTCCCCTATCACATATGACCTGCTCTGCTCCGTTTCAGTTTCAAAAACAACCGGCCGTGCTCCCGGAAAATCGTCTTTTTCCGGTTCAACAACACAAGTCACCACTCTGGACCTCCTACGCACACCCGTGAGTAGAGCACCGCAACGCAGCCGGCGGTGGTGGCACTGATACATGAAACGCACCGGTGACGTCACGCACGAGCGCTTTGGCTGCGGGCACCTCCACCGCACGGATCCCGCCGCGCGGAAAACCAGTGGCATGAAGTTACGCACGAGTGCGAACAACTAACGTTTGACTCTTCGCGAGGAATGATGACAGAAATGTAGGCCGCTGTGGGCCTCAGCGGGGGAGGCGACGGCGTGCTGAGTGCAATAGTAGCAGGTGCATGCGTTGCATGACCCACTTGCAAGTGAGCTTGATGTCCACATGGCGTGGGGACTGGGGAGAGTCATCTGGAGCAGCCCGGAGGTGCGCAGGAAAATAGAGCATGTGGATGGAACTTGGAAGGCATGCCTTGGGATGATGTCGAATGTGTCAACGGTGTTGCTGGTCATTCCCAAAAAGTGTCTCTCATAAACACGTAGTGATTTTATAAAGAAGCTGTAACGAATAGCTGTGATATGTGATACAGAAAACAGGCAGCAAAATCGTAGCTCATGCGGTATATTTAAGTTCCTGGGGCATTTATCACTTGCTTTCATTTACAAAACATGACAAAATGTGTATTTTCATGTCATCCACAGGTTCATAGCATGCAAACGACTTTTCTTGAGGTAGTGTAACCTCATTTGCGATACAACGATATGTGAGTCTTCCGAATACAATATTTAAGCAAACACCATTGTTTCTTATAAATCAACACCGAACAGATTAGCTGCCACCTGAAATCACGACAGACACAGCCAACGAACAAAACGAACTCTTTTTTTAGCTGTTCCATAAGACTGTAATCATACCAAACACTCAAGAGCCGCAAGTCAACAGGTCATAACGGTACGTTTCCGTCACCTCCAAAATCGCCGTCGGAATTTGCTCCAATCACTCTTCGCTACCGTTCAATTCAGATTTCAGACCGACTATCAACTGGATAATGCTCCCACGTGATTTATTGCGTCGGCTCTACGATCCGTGACGATCTTCTTTTCAAAAGCGTCCAGCGTTTAGGCCGAGGTACGATTCATTTATGTTCTGTTCAATGAACCATGAAATTGACGTCACTTTTCATGGGAAAAAACGTGAAGCTGACGCATTGGTTTAAAATTTAAATAGACTGGGATTTATCGACCGGAGTGATAATCATTTGTTAACTTGAGAAGAGATTTCTGAGTTCGTTTTTTCACTGGATGCAGTCCAAATTTGATCTTTTTTCTCACTAATTCAGTACGCCTCCCACAGTTCCCCACCCGTCACCACCAGGGGCGGATCCAGAAAATCTCCAAGGGAGGGGCCATTAGAAACCAGGAGGCCCCCAAATCCCACCTGTTGGAGGCCCCATCTTCCCACTTGTTGGCCCCCCCCCAAAAAAAAAAAACTGCGTCTATTGAGCTTATCTAGCTGTTCAGGCAACATCTCAACATGAATAGCCACTTTATTTTCAGGAGGCCCCCTTTTCAGCTTTTAAACTTTTTATTTTATTTTTGAAAAAAATCGGCCAAGGGGGGGGGGCCATGGCCCCCATGCCCCCCCCCCCCCCTTGTATCCGCACCTGGTCACCACCCTCCGGCATTTGACCTCATTCGGTCACTCGATCTCATGTCATTGACCCAGCCGCATGATGTATGTATTCAGTGTTCCAGTACCTGTGTACATATGCCCTTCGCCGTGACATTCTCTGGTGACGCCCGAACTGCAGAAATCGAGGTCACGGGTCACGGCTGTGATATGTCATGGCACGTCAATGCCGTCGCTTGAGGCTTGTAATGTTGATACATGAAAAATGCATGCAAGTTTGCAATGTGTCTGCTTAAGTAAGTGGTGCCGGGAAGGTATGTTTGTTACATGGTGTAATTGTGAGGCATGCAGATGGAATGTGATCGCTGAAGGAGGGAAGTATTCATTGCATAGTGAAGTCTTGAATTATTGTTGGATGACTTGTGATAAATGACTAGCCAAACATTATCGTCATTTACAGATTTGTGTAGGTACAGAAAAAGTAAATTATTTAGCCATATACAATGTGGGTGTGTAGTAAATTTGGTTTAACCCTCGACCGTATAGGGGGGGGGGGTCGAACGGACCCCCCCCCCCCTCCCTCGGTTTTTCGCAAATAACTCGCGTAAAAAGCGGCCGATCGCGACGAAACTTTCAGTACCCTCGCATTAATCATTTTTACACCTACCCTGAAATTTTCATGACCCTGACCCAAATGACCTTTGATATGTGACCTACTTTTCGAGACCATGTTTGGCCGGAATCGCGATTCGGCGTATGTCGGCTCGCATTAGCAGCGTGTTTGCAGTCTTTTCGTGGTTTTAAGCGTTCAAACATGGGATATGATGTTGCTCCCATGCATGAGGGTGGGTGTCAAGGTCACCGGAAGGTCAAGTCAGGTCATTGACCTTTGATGACCTCGGTTCACTTTTTCGAGTTTTACATGCTTCTAGGCCAGTTTTTGGAGCTGAATTCGAATTCAGCAACCATATAAACATTTACGAAGTAGTTTTGGTGCCTTCGTAACATGTTACGAAGCTGTCAGAGGCGGTTGCCACCTACTACGAATAGCCTTACTGGTTGACCTGACCTGACCTGACCCGACCTGGCCTAAATGCATGAAGACATCATCTGTGATCAAACCTAACATGATATTCGTGATCAGCACCCCGAAAAACCCCATAGCAGCCACGCTTTACGACTTTCTAACAGGTCCCGATTTTCCCGACTTTTGGGTCATTGACCTGACCTGGAAGGTCAACCGATGACCTAGGACCTTAAAGTTGGGTATCATCGGCTTCCTCTCGTCACGCGCAACACGCTCGTTTTTTCTGCGAAGCTCTAGCTCGATCAGTGGCGAAACGGCAAGGGGGGGTCCAACGGACCCCTCCCCCCTTATACGTTCGTGGCTGGAAAAAACACCAATACGGGCGAGGGTTAACCTGGCTTCAGGGAGCCTTGGGCTATATATTTGGTATCCAAAGCTGTTATCTGCTTTTGGAAAGCCAGGCTGTCCTGTGAATACACAGACAAGGAAAAACGTAAAATCATTAGAAGCTCAAATCACGATAAGTAATTAGAGAACGTGTCATCTGACCTAGTGACCATATTTCCTCTATTTCAACTATTATCTAAATCAATTCAGCCGGCACCAATCACAGAAATTCCAAATCATTGCGCGGACGGCGCAGGGTGACTCGTCGTCACGCTTCAGCGCGTTTCCATGACGACCTGTGGACAAAACGGACGCCAGACAGAGTCGGGTCAGTTGGACGCGGCAGCTCTGTCTCGGAAGTCATGTCTGTGGTCAGCTGACGCTGAAAGGAATTTGATTACTTCATTAATGGTGTTAGAGTTCTTCATTTCGTGCAATGAAGGAATGTAAAATTTGGACGGGAAATTATTCAAATATTAGCTTGTTATTGCTCGAAGCTCCCTCTCCTAAAACAAAAACGATCAAAAATTCTTTGTCAGTTTTTCAAGATGACAAAAAAAAATTACGTTCATGTACCCAATGCACAGATAACTGCTTAGGTATGTTGAGTGAAGTAAATAGATGCTTTTCCTCCAGATTTAAGCTGTTAGCTTCCTAGTAGACACAGCCACCGTGGGTAGCCATAATCATGACAAGAACAAATTCAGTCAGTTTAAATATTATTTATATGTCAGATTTATCGCCCTTTTAAACCGCAACTTTCTTTCAGACCAGAGCTGTCCTTTCAATGCTGATCAGAGGTTCTCAATGTTTGCAGGAATCGAGTCCCAGCCCGACGCCACCAAATCTGCCACAAGTTTGAGGTCCACTGAACGTGGAGCCTCCTAGACATCATCGCGAAGAAAAGGGGCGTCAAAAATACAAACGGCATTGTCAGCTACGTGCTTGTCAATTGCAAATGTACGAAATAAATGGGTTTCAAAGTAGTTGCCATGAGCGATTTCATTAGAAATACATATACTTCTCAATGTGGAATGTGGAACATCGCGTTTCTACAGCGAAAAAGTGTCAGAAGTAAAATGTTGGTGTGCTTTTAGCACATCACTTTGAATGTGCAATTCGCCTATATGCCGTCCATGTGTACAAATCGGTGTTATTTTGTCTTTTGTAATAAAAGATGGATGTCTCGCGAGTTTTCTTATCTTTTGGATTATTTTGCCATAGCTGAATAGCGTTTGGTGATTTGAAAGACACAATAAACCTCACGACAAACAAGCGTGATTCAGGGTAGGTATGACAATCGATTATAAAATCAATGTTTGAAATGCGAAAGGCGACACAATAGCCAAGCAGTATAAGGACAACGCGTGCTAACTTCAACATAAACATGCTAGACGGTAGACAGGACACTGAGAACTATAAGACTCCCATTACAGCCCAAATGGTCGGTACATATGCACCATATCTTCAGTACGTCTGCACCATATCTTCACTGAAGTATGACATCCATTCCAATCGCACTAATCTTGTTAAGCACATCTGCTCCGGTTTAGACATCTGTATATCTTCGGCACATTTGTACCGACTCTCAGTACATATGCACCATATCTTCGGTGCATCTGCATCGATTTAGACATCTGCGCCCGATATTTTCAGTACGTCTACATCTGCAACGACTTGCAGTGCATATGTGCACCAACTCTCAGTACATCACATCTGCATTCTGCATCATATTTTCGGTACATCTGCACCGACTCTAAATACATTTGCACCGTATCTTTCAGTACATTTGCACCGGCTCTCAGTACACCTGCACCATATCTTCAGTGCATCTACCTTCTACACCACCTCTCAGTACATCCGCACCGACTCTCAGCACATTTGCACCGACTCTCAGTACACCTGCACCAACTCTCAGTACAACTGCACCGACTCTCAGTACATCTGCACCATATTTCCAGCACACCGACCCTCGCCCCAATCTCCCACCATGAGTCTGCACCTCCTGCGGTCCCGACTCCTCCCACCGTCTTCTAATCTACCGTCCAACGGTGCTCACCCGGCCCAGAAAACGGCGCCAGTCGAGCGCGCGCGACGCCGGACCGCCCGCCGGACCGGGGTGGACCGCGGAGACCGCTGATCGGACCATCGGACCGCGGACGGAGGCAGTTGTGGTCAGGGAGTCGAGGGAGACGGACGGAGAGTGGACGTCGGGGGACGGAGAGGAGGAAAACGTGGTTGGAGGAAGAAGAGGAGAGAGGAGTGGTAGCTGGAGGTGGAATTGATAAGTAGAGGAGGCATAGAAAGAGGAGACAGACAGGAGGAGGTGGTTTCTGGTCGAAGACAACAAACGTAAGAAGAACTTAAGACTTTAGATCTTGAATTTCAAAAGAAGACCTACACGTGTGAAGAGGTGGACTCTCGAATGCCAAGGAAATGACCAGAAGTTGGGTTTGAATGCAGATAATTTCTAGATGAAGCTGTGATAAATAAGGAGCTCAATCAACGATATTCGAAAAATTGTTGCAGAACTGCTGTAGTAGGACAAGCAGCTTGAAAATATTGAAACGCAGGAGCAAGATTACTTCTCCTCAACTCTGCCGGCAAAGATAATCCTCCATTAGTCCTCGCTCCGGGCTCCAATATCACCCCTCATACCACCTAACCAAATCAACTCCCACAACAATGTATCTCGCCCTCTCACCTCTCCTCCTCCTCTCTCTCACCCCTCTCGCTCACTCTGCCTCTCCCAAGAAACCCCATCCTTCTCCCGGCGCCAAAGCCGCTCCCCTCATTGGCTCCCCTTCCTCCAGAGTCGGAGCTCCTGATTTCTCAGACTCCTCCTACTACGGAATCCGTAATCGAGACGGTGGAGGTTATGGTTATGGAGGTTACAACTCTGGCGGTTACAACTCTGGCGGTTACGGCGGTGGAGGTTATGGCGGTGGATATAACGGCGGCTACGGTGGTTACGGATCCTACAGTGGAGGTTCCTCTTACGGTTACGGAGGAGGAGGAGGGGGTTACGGAGGATACGGAGGAGGACACGGAGGTGGAGGAGGATATGGATACAGTCACAAAGGATGTGATTGTGCCCCTTATAACATCCTCGCACTGGCCGCCGGAGGAGCAGCGCTAGCTGCTCTAGTTGGAGCCATCATCGCTCAGAACATCAACGGTGGAGGCGGAAGGGCGCTTGGAGAGACGGTGGGGGCGACAGTGATGGACACGATGCCGGAGATGATGCTGAAGGCTCTGGAGGTGATCCTGCCTCCCGGAGAGATCGGAGATAGGGTGGTGAACATGACCTGTGGCGTGGCAGAGAGGATGGAGGAAAGGATGTGGAAGGAAGAGGTGGAGAGCGAGCTGCAGGCGAGAGATGGTGAGTGAGAGGGGGAGGGAAGCACAGTGATGCAAATGGGGTCCACGAGTGGCCATAAATACCGAAAAGGCCCAAATTTCAAGTTCACCTAATCGAATAAATCGTAATATGGCCAGTCAGGCAAATGTTTGAGGTGTCTGAAAAATATGATTTTCATGTTTTTGTCAAAACCGGCCTCGTGTATGATTGTCAGAAGTCGCGACATTTTCAGAAAATGTCGCGACTTCTGACAATCATACACGAGGCCGGTTTTGACAAAAACATGAAAGCTATGTGATTTCTGATGCACCAAACATGTCTTTGGCTAGCGATATCGCAATTTACTCGGTTTGGTAAATTTGACTTTTTGGTATTTATGGCCACTCGTGAACCCCATTTGCATCACTGTGGGGAGGAAGGAAGGAGGGGAGGGAGAGGGCGATGGATGGAGGGAAAGGGAGGGAGAGAATGGAGGGTAGAAATACAGGGACAAGAAATAAATAAGTAAAAAAGAGAGAGGGAGGAGGAAAGGGAGTAGAGTAAAGGATGGGAGAGGAAATAGAATAGAAGAGTGAATGTTGCCTGTGTTTTGTGTAGGGTGACCGAAACTTCAACATACTTGTAATTACAGCTTTATTCACATCATATTCCAGTTTTTCTATCACGCAACCTGCAAAGTTTTGTTCGTCACTAGTTTTCACGACGGCCATCTGGTACACATTTGGTCACATCTGGTGCAAATCAGGTGCAGATCTGGTCAAATTAGGCTCAGTGTGTCTCTTAGTAGCTATCAGTTAGGGTTGCACTTACTGCTTATATGCCTACTTTGTCATATTATCAGAGAGCATCATCGATTAAAACACTGAAATAAATTCATAAAATGACAATATTTGCTGTAAAATAGATAAGGTGCAGATTTGGTCAAATTAGGTGCATTCGCCGGATAGCCCGTCGTGAAAATGGCTATTAGTTGGTTTAGACTACTCAGCTTATTTTTACGTCTTCCGGTATTGAATGCTTCAATCCAAAATAATTATTGCCTTAGCTCAGATACGGGCGCAATAACTTTCGCGATGAAACCTTAAGGATGTGTGCCAGGCAAAATTTAAATTCAGGGTCTCAACATTCGCAGTTGGAACATATCCTAAGAAGTGTGGCCTGTATATCGCTTATAAAATGTTACGTAATCCGCATCAATGATAGTGGCACGCAAAGCGTTATTGATTTTACGTGAACCCTTTGATAAGGAATTCATTAGCGTGTTTCGTAGGAGCCATTTGCGGCTTTATATCCCCAGGTTCGAAGACATTCATAATTTACTTTGTTGGCTGAATTTCTTGCCAGGCGGATAGAAAGTCAGTCTAGTGCTCAGAAATCAGAACGGAATGCGTGAATATTGAATAGTCATGCCATGATTGTATACCTACATCAGCTTCATTGTTGAGAGAAGCTGATAATGCATTGACTGAAAGATAATCCACATTCAAAACATGTATCCACTTTTTAAGGAAAATAAGAACAAAGAGCTGGTTTATATTACTTGTAAAAGTAGCATCTTCTAAATGACGACATCCGAAAGAAGAACCGTCTTTTTAGGCTGCAATGTAGCTTGTGCGACTCCCCCTTTAGTTAACCGATTTAATTCTGATGGTTCCCCTGACGTCTGAATACGAAAGCAAATACGATTCCCGCTCTATTTTCCCGATTTAGTTACTAACGTTTCTTCGTCGCTCCCCGGGACTCTGATACCAGGTGTGATTATCTTTCTTTTCCTCTCTCAGAATACGAAAGTACACCTTTTGACGGCCAAATATACACATAATGCACACAGTTCAGTAATAGTGCAACCGATTTCGACAGTTCGTTATAGACCGATTATGCCGTGCTGTCGGATCGCCTGCACTTTTACTGAAATGTGCGTACCGCGGTCTAAATTGGGCGTAAAAAGGTGTAATTGTGCCCCAAAACGTATTCCTATCATCCCCAAGCTAAGCTACAACAGCTGTCATTGCTAGTCCCTGCATAACTCTCTAGGCATTGGTGTCGCTAGAGATGCAGCTACATAAGCTACATCTCCCCAAGCTATCTCCAGCTAACCATTCTCCTCTCTCTCTCTCTCTCTCTCTCTCTCTCTCTCTCTCTCTCTCTCTCTCTCTCTCTCTCTCTCTCTCTCTCTCTCTCTCTCTCTCTCTCTCTCTCTCTCTCTCTCTCTCTCTCCCCCGTCCACAGGTTACGGTAGTAGCTGCGACTGTTTCGGCGGTATAGTGGGAGCCCTAGCCGGCTTTGCAGCCCTCGCCGGACTCGTCGCCTTCGCGATAGCTCAGGCAAACGGCGGCGGCGGCAGGAAAAGGAGAAGTCTGGACTTTAGCGAAGGTGGAATAGACGGTTTGGATGACGGACTGAGAAGTGTGGAGGTGAATGAAGACGGCCTAAGAAGCATGGATCCACCGGAGATCAGCGTGGTCTTGAAGCAAAGTTCACAAGGTGAGATGACGGGAATATGGATAAGAGAAAGAAAGAGTATGAAAGGGGAAGAAAGGGTAGAAAGGAGAGAAAGAGGAGGGAGGTGATTGAAGGAGAATCGATCTTACTTTGACTTTCAAATGAAATCTTAAATGCTAAAAAAGGAAGCTACATATGTAGATCGCTTCTGTCATTCTGTGCTATGATTTATTGAAACATATCTGACAATTTAATATATCATCCACCCCACCGCCCTCCTCAACTGAAGGTCGCTCGTGGCTCGTGTTAGACTGGGAGACGCATCTAACCACAATAAAATGGCCTCCCACCATTGCTCCCCTCCTTCGGTCGTTAATCAAATAGCCACGGAGGCGACTTAACCTTACCTCTTGCGTATGTCAGCTCCCATCCCTCTCTCCTCTTTCTCAGGTGATCTATGTCCCACCGGGGGCACACCTAACCCCTCAAAGTCACGTGACCACCCCCCCCCCCCAGGTCGTTCGTGGACCATGTCGGGCCGCGGCACGCACCTCACACACAGTCTCCTAGAGCTCCTGACATCAGAGGAGGATAGACAGTGTCTTACTCACCATCTGTGTACGCTGAACAGGGATGCTGAGCGACAGGGAGATCCTTATGGAACGCTGATACAGTTGGCCAGGTGAGAATGGGGTGAGAATGGTGGTGAGAATGGGTGAGAATGGGTGAGAATGGGGGGGTGAGAATGGGTTGAGGATTGGGTGAGAATGAGGTGAGAATGAGGGTGCTAGAATGAGGTGAGAAAGGGTGTAAGAATGGGGTGAGAAAGGGTCTAAAAATGGGGATAGTTTGGGGGTTAAAATAGGGTGAGAATGGGACGAGAATAGAGGTGAAGTGGTAAGGAAAAAAAGAACCTGCCAAGAATGGGTTGACGATAGACCATGTAAGATGACAAACTGGGAGAAGAATATACTTCTAGTGAGAGCAGCATTGAACCAGATGAGACTAGGGATGAGAAAGGCTAGCAGAATTTGGAAAAGATAGAGGTATGAAACAGAAAATCAGAAGAGAAGGAGACGAATGAGAACAGGAAGTGAAAAAGGAAGGGGGAATTACGAGGAGTGTCGGAAAATAAAAGATATGGGTATGGCAGGGTGATAAAGATATCATATCTCGAAATTATGAGAATGTTAGATGGTAAGAGATTCTTCATATGACTCTCTCTCTCTCTCTCTCTCTCTCTCTCTCTCTCTCTCTCTCTCTCTCTCTCTCTCTCTCTCTCTCTCTCTCTCTCCCACAGCCTACCAATGTCGTGGATGCTAACCCACACGGCTGGAGGACAATTCAGTGACTACTGCTCCGGATTGACGGCGGCACATCAGGGCCTCGGCAATTGTCATCTGCCAGCGGGAGTTGTCTGTCATTAGACCGTCACATGACAGCTGTGACCTGGTAACAAGATACCAGGGGATAAGCGCCTGTCATCTACCAGCTGGAGTCGTCTGTCATTGACAGTCATATGACATCGGCGACTGTCATTTGCCAGCTGGAGTCGTCTGTCATTGATAGGCTGTCATATGATTTCGGCGACTGTCATCTGCCAGCCGACGCTGCCTTTCACTGACAGTCTGTCATATGACAGCTGTCACCTGAAAGTGGCACATCAGAACATTGAGACTAACCATGAGTATGACAGCAGCTGTCATCTGTCATCTGACATTCGAGTGGTGTTGTGTGTGGTCTGTCATGCGTAGCTGACGTCAATCATTTGAAGCACATAGTTATCACACTTTTTAGAATCCTTCTGTCAGATGGAAAAGCCCGCGTGATTTCCGACCTACGCGTAAATTTTTTATTGCTCATCCTTGTATTATTCGTATGACTCAACTAACGGTTACGATGTAAGAGTTTTAGGGAACTACGGAGTGGTCTGTGTGGCACAACAAATAATTAAACGTAATTCTAACACCTCAGACGCCTCAACTTTAGAAGCCTCACCGCCTTACAGGCACAAATAATCGTGAGAATACTTCCTCACACTTTCCCACGCGTCTTTTGTGAGTGCAAGCGCACTGAAGAGTAAATTTGCACGTTCATCCTGCTTTCCTGAACCGGTATTTGATTAATTCCAGCGTTTTGTTTTATGTGTGTGGGAATCTTCCAACGAGTTAGTATGTGCGGCTAAATGATATGGGAAAACCTGAAAGGGTCCTGTCATGCTTCTTAATCGGATCAGGTGGTTGGGAACTTGGAAGCTCGGGACACTGATTCTAGTGGAGGTGGATTGTGCCATCTACCAGCTGATGAAGGGTAAACAGAGAGGCATTTTATCACTTTTGTGTGTTTACGTCAAGCTATGCGGAGATCAACTTAAGTCTTTTTTCGAGTGCGCATTGTTTTTTCCAGTAGCGATCAAGGTAATATTTATTTAGCAAGAGTGGTGTTTCAATTGCTTTGTTTTGATTAGTTGTTATTACCGTACACTGGTGCATGTTGTGTGGTAAACATTTTATGCTGTAGTGCAAAAGATTGACTCGATTTCAGGTAACGGGTGATATTACATTTACTCATGGAAGTTTCTGAGGTTAGTTATAAAAACCTGACGGGCATTGCTAATTAAGGCTATGCCTGTGTCTGTCCCCAGACTTATTGGCATTATCGTCAAGGGTATTTGTAGCATTGTTAGGTATCTTGTCTGCGAGTGTGCTCGTCTTTACTTTTATACTAGGTCACCTAACTAGATATAAAAGTAAGCGCATTTGATCATGCTGTTTGTACAGGGTGGGCCAAAAAAAGTGTGTCACTTTTCAGCAGTAATTTCTCGAAAGTGGTAAGAAATACGAAAAAGAAACTTTAACAACTTTAAGAAAATCGTTTGACAAATTATATTGTATCAATCTTATGGAAAAGTTTTAATCGAACTGACGTTGCCATACCATCATTTCAAAAACGGGATCTGTGCGTCTCTTCATTTGCGCATGTGCTCGAAGTGGGCACCTCCACGCTCAAGGCCGGAAACGCGCTCCAGAAGCTGACGCTCACCCTCTCCCCGGCGGCTGCTGTCACTTCACGCACGTACATACCATGATCGACGCTGACCCGCAGCTCCTCCAGACTACCGGGCTTGTTGCGATAGACGCTGTCCTTGCAGGCTCCCCAAAACCAGTAGTCCAGCGGGTTGAGTTCAGGACTGTGAGGTGCCCACTGCTTTTCGCTTCCCTTGGAGATTACGCGGCAACCGAAGAGCTCTTCGAGCAGTTGCAGCGTCTCTCGGGCCGTGTGCGGTGGCGCTACATCTTGCATAAACAAAGCTTGTAGCGTGATCACCAAGGGGAGCGAAAAGCATCCTCACAGTCCTGACCTCAACCCGCTGGACTACTGGTTTTGGGGAGCCTGCAAGGACAGAGTCTATCGCAACAAGTCCGGTAGCCTGGGTAGCCTGGAGGAGCTGCGTCTCAGCGTCGGGCTATACGTGCGTGAAGTGACAGCAGACACCGCGGAGAGGGTCAGTGCGTCAGCTTCCTGGAGCGCGTTCAGATGGGCCTTGAGCGTGGAGGTGCCCACTTCGAGCACATGCGCAAACATAAAAGACGCACATATCCCATTTTTGAAACGGTGATGGCAACATCAGTTCGACTGAAACTTTTTCATAAAATGGGTATCATATAATTTGTCAAACGATTTTCTTTAAGTTGTGAAAGTTTCTTTTTGATATCTCTTACCACGTTCGAGAAATAGCTGCTGAAAAGTGACACACTTTTTTTGGCCCACCCTGTATATGTGATCTTTACGGTAACCGTGTTGGTAAATAAGGTGCGACATTCTTGTTGTTGTTTTGATGTCTGCCATTTTGTGGTTGCCATTGTGACTTGTAAATACATTATCTGATGACGTGGGCTTCGACATGTATTTATTTGAGACAAAAAATATAAAATCGGCTATTGTCCCTTGTTTTAGTGATAGTTTTTTATATGACGAGCTAAGGCGTCGTTTGTTAGAAATTTTGTTTTCAATCAGGAAATTTCTAAATTTGTCATAAACCAACCTCTACCCGAGATGTGTCATTTCAATTTATCTGATTATCTGTCAATCTATCATTCTCTATTGAGACTTGTTTAAATTAGGTATGTTACGGGTTACAAGTGTCAAAGACTTCAACCAGATTCTCAACTCAGCTCAGCTTTCCGCGCCGATGCGTAAAATAGGACGTCTTCCTCACCATCTGCGTGAGCCGTAGTCATTCACACACACTCACAAGGTTAACTGGGGGCATTTCGTCACAGCACAAAACACGTGACTCGTCTCAGTCGCACCCCAGCCGGGGAGATCACCCAAAAAGTCATCCATCTATCGAAAACTGCCGAACGACAAGCTAAATGACACCCATCATGGGCACGACGTCAAGCTAATGCGCTATGACACGAGGGCCTTTAGTCATGCGCCAATTGGAGCCTTCAACGCCTGTGACGTCACATGCCGAGACGGTATGACGTAGCAGGCGACGATTGTGGGGTTTTGAGTGCTGGGAAAGTTGGAGTTACTAGGTCATGTTTGGTCGGTACTGAGAAATGCACTGACTCTGAATGTATGGGGGAAGGTGCAGATTTAATGGAGATATTGGGCAAATATTTGGTATAGAAGTGAGATGATGATGATGGTAACTATTGAAAAGTTGTTCACGGTGTAGATAAGAATATTTCTAGTCAAACATTGGCCTGAGAGCAGATCTTGTAACGAAGATATTTTTACCGACAGCATAACTTCTAATAATGAATACCGTAGGCATTAACCCTCGCACGACCAGGCCATTTCTCATAACACGAACGACCAGGGGGGGGGGGTTGTTACGACCCCCCCTGGCGTTTCGAAACGGAAGGTCGTAGAGCTTAGCGGAAAAAACCAACGGATTGCTCTCAACGAGATCTCGCGATTGGTGGTATATTTTTTGGTCCTAGGTCAACATTTGACCTACTTTTGACCGGTCAAAGGTCAAATTTTCGGAAAAATATACTTTTTTCAACTTTCGGCGGCGATTGCGGCAAAACGGTGGGAGATATCGACTGAAACCTTCACTATCGTGTTCCTTGATCAATTCTCTATCGTTTGGTATGTATTTCGTTTCCCTAGCTCTAAAAATGGCGCGTTGGGAGCGCCGGAAATCGGCAAGGTCACAGTCGGCGGCAGAAATTCGAAAAATCAAAATTTAAATTTTTGAAATCTGTTGTATTTTTGGATTTGGGAGGTCCATTTGCTCCCTATAGAAGCTAATATTGCTGCATATTCCCATTGAGGTGACAAGAATTAGCAAAATAGTGGTTCGGGCGCTTTTCAAAAATAGTACCGGACGCTGTTCCTCTTGTGACGTCATAGCTCCGTGACCTGACCTGACCCGGTCAAATTTCTTATACCATATGATAGCCAATACTTGCCCCAACATGCATGGGAAGTTTCATCACGATCCATCAACCGATGTCCGTACCACCGGCAGGAAACCTCGGGCGTTGGCACTCAGTTTGTGAAAATCCGGCCGGAGGCTGTACCTATTATGACGTCATAACTCCGTGACCTGACATGACCCGATCAATTTTTTTTCGGCAAAAGATGCGCAAAGGTTGCCCCAGAGGGTATTTAAAATTTCAGCCCGCTACGACAAGCCGTTTAGCGTGCACTTCGAAAAAACCTCAGGGGGGGTTGATACAACCCCCCTCTAGGCGTTCTAGGGTTAAGAAAACGACGAAATAAATAAACAAATGTATACGCTGTGGTTTACACCTCTGATATCGATTCATAAGAGCCTCTCATGCATGCAATGTGAGCCTTGTCTGTCACGATATGGTGATTAACATTAGCATCAGGCGACGCCGCCAACAGCCTCTGACCAAGACACCACTGCCACATCTGGCATCCTTACTCACAAGCTAATACTTTTGTGTCATCGCGTTTTTTGAATTATGTTAAGCATCGTTCTTACGCCACCTTGAAAAACGACTCACATTCGCGATATCTTCAAATATAATCATGGAGCTTTGCCGCAGGAGCACCTCCTAATTACGCTAATTACCACAACTTTATCATACAGTCTCAGCACTTGGTTCCCGCCCACTCATCACCCATCCTTCCCCCACCCCCAACCTCCACCCCTCCCCCACCATAACACACCCACCCCACCCCGACCCGTCGCATTTTCGTCACGCGCGTCGCTCCCGTCCGACTAGGTCGCCCGCGCCGCCTCGAATATGCACATTTTGGCTCACCAACCGTAACAAGCCAGCAACGATGAGTTCAGGCTGCGAGCAGGGTGCGCCGGGTTAGGTCAGAGGCCGTATCATTTGACTACAGGTGCGGCTGGGAAGAGGAGGTGTAGCGGTGCTGAGGTGGTGTGGCTGTCTCGAGGGCGAGGGCGAGCGAGGGCCAGCGAGGGTGCGGAGTCTTGTGACGCTACTGTCTTGGTGGAGAGGAAGAAAGGTGTCTTGGCGACAAAAAAGACAAGCTCCTTGGAAGCGAGGAGTAGTGCGGAAAAGACAATACCCCGGAAACGAGGGAGAGTGTTAGGTCTTTGCCACGGCAAGAAGGTTGAGGAAAAACGATTGCCTTGTCGGCGAGGGTGGAAGATAAAGACGGAGCAAAGTGTCGTGGCGGCAAGGCGTAAGACTTCTCGGATGTAGCGAAACAGCACTCAAATGTCTGCTTAGACGAGAAGGTATCATTGCCTTGGTGTCGGTCGCAAGCTTGTAAGCGAGAGTTTTGGTAGAGCGGCCAGGTGGAATTGAAGTGTTTTGGCGAGAACGGTCAGGCCGAACGTTCGATCAAAGACTGATGACTTTTGGGTAACTAACAAATACGGCGGTCGAATGCTCACAATATAAGAGCTATTTGACCTCTGAACGTCAGAAAATCACTCCTGGAAAAGTGGTGAAACTTCCAGAGGTGGCGTACGAAAATCCTGAGACTACCCACTGAAGAATTTCTGTTGAAGCTACCAGAAAAATATTTCATCGCTCGAACCAAACTGTGCCGTCAATGATCTCTTCAGCGATGTATCAAGCCGTCAGCTTCAACTGACCACCAACCATGCAATCCAACCTCACTCTTTTCCTCTCTCTTCTCTCCCTTTCCCTCATCCTCGTAATCCTCCTCCCTCTATCCTTTGTCTCCTCCTCTCCATCCCCCTCCTCCTCCTCCCCTTTTCCCACTCCGCCCACCTCCCCCATTCGTAGCTTCAAATCCAGCGTAGAGCGTGCGCCCACTGCGGCTGCTCTGAGAAGAACCGCCCCAATTCCTCCCTCGGACCTGCTCCCGGCGTCCTCGGTTCTAACTAAACGGTCTGACTATGGGTATATTGGCAGAGATGGCGGCGGGCATGGGGGTGGGGGGCATGGGGGAGGGGGGTATAGTGGAGGGGGACATAGTGGGGGAAGTGGGGGATACGGGGGCGGTGGGGGAGGATATGGTGGCGGTGGGGGAGGTTATGGGGGCGGTGGGGGAGGTTATGGGGGCGGTGGGGGAGGCTATGGGGGCGGTGGGGGAGGTTATGGGGGAAGTGGGGGATATGGGGGAGGATATGGGGACTACGGAGGTTACGGGGCCTCATCAGGAGGAAGCAGCTATGGTGGAGGCGGAGGGTACGGAGGCGGGGGCGGTTATGGGGGTGGGGGCGGTTACGGAGGTGGGGGAGGGTATGGTGGGGGACATGGGAGCAGTTGTGACTGCTCCCAGTTCAACCTCCTAGCGCTCCTAGCAGGAGGAGCAGCTCTGGCTGCCTTAGGAGCAGCCCTTCTAGCCCAGTTAGTCCAAAACGGAACCATCGGAGGTGGTCGAAGCCTGTCCTCTCCATTCCTATCCAATCCTCTCGACCCACGTGGACCGCTAGGGATGCTACTGCGAGGAGCGATGTCGGATGTCCTCTACTCAGCTGTCGTTGACACGATGGGGAATCGAGAAATGATCGGTGACGTCACTGTTGACGCTGTCTGTGGTGCCACTGAAAGACTTTTGGCGACGAGAAATGCTACGAGAGCTGCGAGGAGACTAACCGCTCGGGTTGGGAGACCAGCGGGGGCCGCGACGTTGACCTACGGTGTGAGCCCGAGGATGACCCCAGCGGTGACCGCTGGGTTGACCTCGGGGTTGACCCCGTGGCTGACCCCGTGGCTGACCTCAGCGAGGACGTCGTCAGCTGGTCTGGTGCCTGAAGGTCGGCAGTTTGGAGGAAGCATTGACCGTTTCCTAACCGGCACTCAAACTGGAGGTGAGGAAATATTGCGAAATTCTAATCCGCGTCCTGCTGGGAGGGGACCCCCCTTAGCATCTGTTCCTCCATGCCGTATTGCCGTGTGATAAGTACGCTACAAACTAGCAATTTCAAGTATGTATATTTAGTGCTTTATCCGATTCACTCACGCGTAGGCGCTATAATTTCAACCATACAGTTTTAGATACCTAATAACGTTTTAGTGAAATCGTGTCATGCCATTTCAGGCTAAATGCTCTGAATAGCTCAAAAGTCCTGTTTTGAGACAAGGCGTTAGAGAAAAGTGACTTCATTAGCAGCCGCCTCGGCCTGAATTGTGAGGACTCCTATAGTACCTAATTGTTGATAATTTTTATGTCGACGTGACCTGTGCCGACAGAAGTCACTTTGAAGTCAACAAAACTATCATTTCTTCGTCAGTGTTGACCTTGAACTATCAAACTGTTAACCCGCGCCGTGCTGGGGGGGGCGTTTTTACGCCCCCCCCCCCCCCCTCAGGTTTTTCACGAATATCTCAAAAACGGCGGCGCGCAGCGCCGCCGTTTTTGGTACACGTGTTCCTACATCATTTCCGCACATGTTGTGAAAATTTCAGACCTAGGCCTTTCAAGGTCAGGTCACCAGGTCACGTCAAGTGACCTTACCTCAGAAAAAGTTCAAAGGCTCGCTATAGCTACACCGACTGAACGATCACTTTGAAACTTTCAGCGATTGATATGAGTAACAGTATGTATAAAATGTTTATCTCGGATTTTTGATATCTGTGACCTAAGGTCAGGTCAATTTTGCGACCTCTCCATTATAAGTCAATGGGAGAAAATTGAAATGCGCCTCTTTTGGACGAATATCGTTCAAAACGCTCTCAAACATCGGTTCATAGGTAAACATGACACACTGAATAGGAAAAATGCACCTGTGACCCCTCTGTGTGCCCCTGAGGTCATCTCAGGTCATGAACGGTCGCCAGCAGTTTTTTGGCTATAACTTTTGATAGAGACGTGCTAGAGCGGTGAAAACACGTCAGATGTGTTCAGCTCGACGATACGGATCGACTGATATGCAACATGACCCTTTTCGGTCAGGTCATGACCTTGACCTGAGGTCAAATTTTCAAAATGACCTTTCAAGGTCAACGAATAGTTCATTCGACGCGTCTCGACGAGAGGAACACGATGCTGGCAAAAGTAATGTCATGGCGCTTATGAGTCAAAAGTTATTGACGAAAAAACGTTTTTCGTAAAAACGGCTATTTTTGGAGTTTTTGCCCTCTGGAGGCTAAACCGTTGACCTGAGGTCAAATCTGAGAACATTACTCAGAAAGGTCTGTAAAAGGGCTATCGAATGCGCTTTTCCGCGGCGCTGTAGCTCTATCGGTTCTCGAGATAGCCGTTGGCAGTTTCCAAAATGTTGAAATAGTCAACATTTTACCTTTGGTGACCTCTGGTGACCTGACCTTTGACCTGACCCAAAAAATGACCGGAGTGTTTTCGTCCTTATTTTTGACGCTCTTTCGATTGCCGCTTACCGCGTGTCGCTAAGTGGCCCAGGAGCCGAGTTAGACGGGGGGCGTGAAAACGCCCCCCCCAGCACTCGGCGGAAAGTTCAGGCCACCAGCACGGCGCGGGTTAACTAACGCTAGCATTTCGGAAGCTGGACGTTTTGGAGATATAGAGCCTCTGGAAAGCCCCCTGTCACTGGCGCTATGAACTATACCCAAGTCATAGTTTATGTAATATAATGTATCTTGCTGAGAGCTTTCGATTGCCGTTTTATTAGTGTCTACCACCATCCGTTCGGAAGTAAGGCAGGGGACCGAATCCAACTCACTCTCCTTCTACTAAAATGGCACATCAGGCTGAATAGTGAATACCCCAAAACTACTCGCATGTACTTCACTTTATAATAATGGGCCAAGAGCTGCCAAAAAGACTGGCATGAGCACTAAACAGTACTGTAGTCTAAACCTACGTTTTGTTCGTGTTGCTGAGCTATTTCACCTCCACTGACCGCACACACGATCAAGACCGGCCTACCACCAGTCACAGCCGCCTGTAACCAGCAGCGTATATTGCAGCACGGTAACAAGTAACAGCATCTCAAGGCCCTACGGCTGAAGTTGGTCCCCTCGGTCTCTCTAGGAACAGTCAGTGCAGTACGGGCCGGAGTTCTGTTTGGTCACCGTTTTGTGTTTTCTTTTCAGCACGCTGTCGCTTTTCCCATGTATACGGAAGTTCATCGCTGGCGTTTCTTGGTCTCTCATTGGTCAGTCGCACAGTCCACGTGACTTTGTGACCAATGAGAAGCCAAGAAATCAGGCTCATAGCCTGCTGATAAAAAACGGCGACCGGTGCCCATGTGCAGGACGCTTAAAGGGAGAGAGAGAGAAAGAGAGAGAGAGAGAGAGAGAGAGAGAGAGAGAGAGGGAGAGGAAAGATGAGATGAGATCGAACTGTGACCCGCCCGAGGGCTGTTCAAATTTTAACGTTGTTCTGCTGTCTACTGCTGGTAAACGCTTGGCCAATCATAACTGACAAGGGGCCGTTATTATTGAACATTGAACACTGAACACGGAACAGCCATAATGATATGGCCATATAATCTAGCCATGTCAGTAAAAACAAGACCATTGCCGAAATGCATGCGTACTTTTGTCATGCTGACTTTTGTTTCATGTGATTTTTTGTCAGGAAAATCTGTTCATTTTCAGGAACTTTTCAGACTTCCTCTTACAACAACCTCCAACGCCTTCGTTACCACTCGCATGCGCTCACATTCGTTACATTACCCGCTTCCTCTCCACCACATTATTCTAGCACCTCTCCATCGCTCTTGATCGCCCTCTCATTATCTTATCTAATACCATCTTCAACACCTTTAATATAATTTCTAACATCCCTTTCACTAAATTATTTAGCTGGTCCCGTAGCTCAGTTGGTAGAGCGTTGGACTCCGCGTGGTGAGAGCACGCGTTCCCGGTTATAACAGTCCGGGTTCGAAGCGCGACGGGCGCTCGACATTTATGGGCCTCCTGACAGGTATGGCTGCGGTTGGTGGCAGGCCGTAGCCAGGCGAAGTCAGTGAGGGGACCGGCCGTGCGCGGCTATGTGCGCACGTTAAACTTTGGAATCTAAACTCTGCCATAGAACCGGAATTGCGCGATCGGAGGGTAGAGGGCAGGGTCACCGCAACAAGCTTCGCTTAGCGGTGGTTCTGTCCTTGTGAATCCTTCCTATCAAAAGGTTCGGACTAAATTTATATTTAAAAATCCCCAACACTCGCTTCAGTATCCTCCCCATTGCCAAACATCCCCTCACCTTTCCCTACAACACCTTTAACAACATCATCTCCCCCCCCCCCCTCGGCAGGATACGGCGGCGGAGGTGGTTACATGACGTGCGACTGCCTCTCCGGGATCGTCGGAGCCCTCGCTGGATTCGCCGCTCTTGGAGCTCTTCTAGCCTTCGCCATAATCCAGGCTCTGAATAATACAACAACCACGGCAGCGCCGGCTGCTACAGGAGGAGGAGGAGGAACGGGAGGAACGGGAGGAAGGAGGAGGAAGAGGAGGGCGTCCTCCGAGGATGAGGGAGTGGAGGAGGAGGATGAAGACTGGTGGTGGAGCATGGAAGCTCTTGTCGGATGGGATGGTAAGAGAGAGAGTGGGAGAGAGAGGGGAGGGGGAGAGAGGGAGGGAGAGAGAGAGGGGAGAGAGGGGGAAGATAGAGGTAAGGAAGAGAGAGAGAGAGAGAGGAAGGAAGGGAGGAGGGAGAGAAGGCAGAAGGGAAAAGGGAGAGAGAGAATGAAAAACAAAAGAGAGTGAGAGGGGAGAAAGAGGAGCAGATTGAGGTGTAGAGTGAGAAAGAGAGGGAGAGAGACAGAGAGACACAGAGAGAGAGAGAGAGAGAGAGAGAGAGAGAGAGAGAGAGAGAGGGAGAGAGAGAGAGAGGGGGGAAGGTCATACACAAGTAGAAGGAGAGTAACTTACACCAGCACCATTTCACCTCGATTTACCATCTAACTAACGTCATGAAGAAATAGTATGCAGTGCTCTAGCGAGGAACATCTTGATATATGTAGTTAGGATTTCAATTGAACTTTTCCTCGATAATTAATTGAAAATGCAATAAAAAGCAAATATAACATTGTTTGGCATATTTGCATTTTCAATTATCAGTTATGTAGGTAATAATTCAATTATGTAGGTAATTATCGAGGAAAAGGTCATTTGAAATCCTAACTACTTATATCTAACTAACGTCCTTCTAACTCAATTTACCGGCCCACCTCCCACCCACCGCCAGGCTGGCAACTGATTGAACTCCAGCGAGGCGCAGGGTTCGTACCGCGTCTTCTTCGACTTCTGGCGGAGGACCAGCCTTCTTGCCTTCCAGCGAGGATGTGTCAGCTGAACGAGGCGGCTCAGAGGGTCGGCGAGCCTCAGGCAACGTTTGTGCAGCTGGCAAGGTGAGTTAGGGTGGAGGGAGTAGTGGTGGGAGGGGTTATGTGCTCATGGCGGGGAAATAGTGTGTAGGAGGGTGGTGGTCTAAGGGGTTGTGGCTTTGTATTTGGGAAGCAGATTGTATGTTCTACATTGTAGCTGTATGTAGCTGACGTAGCTGTAGCTGCAAGTAACTGGGTTCCGGTTTACCATAAAAAGCAGCTAAAAATTGTAAAAGTGACTACAAGTTTGTAACTTGCGAGTTTCCCAAACTTCAAAGCCTTGACAAAGACAAGGCGGACCGTTCGTTTCACAGGTCAGGGAGACAGTAGCAAACGTCATGCGCGCCTTGGTGATTCTGGTTAGCAAAGTTGTTGAACGAGAAAGAGCTGATCGATGGTTGTCTGTGGCTGGCGAGGGAGCATTATAACTATCATGCCATCAGCCTCTATTTTGGGGAGGGGGATCCATCGCTCGTTATAGGTATTTAGGATCAACAGATTACAATATGTGACATTTAAACCCAGTGCTTTAGCAACACTATCAATTTCAAAGACTACATGGTCTTGCACCTTCACAGTTGCGTTCCTTTACATAAAGCCAGTGATCCTCAGCTAAACCGTCGAGCGCTTATCGTTTTCCGAACGCCTGGGTAGATACTGTGCCGCCGTACTTCAAGCTTACGCTGCAGCCGCTAGATGGCATTAGTAGTATGCGCCTGAAGTTATACTGACCCGCAATGCATCAATCGCTCTAACGCGATTTTAGACAGCTACAGCTCTTACGGTAAATCTAGACAGTTAAAAGCTTTCATATCTGATTCATTTTCTTTATTTTTCAGTTTACCACTGTCATACTTCTTATCTTCGAGTACGGTGGACAATCTACCAGCATTCTGCGAGGGAATAACCACATCGAGACAACGGGGACAGTGTCGCCACCTATATCAGAGCTGCCAGATTTGATCACATGAGAACCCGGCCACAGTGATCGAACGTGCGACGCTCGTCAGTTGTGATGCAGCGTTGGACGGTGGGAACAGAGCTGCGAAGCAGCAATACCTACTGGTACAGTGATCCTCGGGATCCTCCGAATGGGTTGTAAGTTCCTCAGAAGGACAACTTTACCCACGAATGAAGAACGAGGAATAAGGTGTAGAGCCAAAGCAATAATGAATGTGAGCGGTTGCAAGCGCATATTTTATGCAGCTTACTGCAGAAGTGTCTGATCTGGTTACAGGCAAATAGACCTATAAACTGGCAGCATTACATGTGAGCTATACTATACAGGTAGTCTATACGAGTTGACAGTAATCAATAGGTCATACGGCATTGGAAATAACTGAAGACGGTTTGCCAGTTAAAGGGCATATTGCGAACAAGATCCATGAGGCTTATTAGTTATTAGCAAGGGCATGTAATTCGTCTGTTCTGTCAACGGCGTTAGAAGTTTTTCATCTAAAATATATTGACTGTCTGAACTTAACACGTTAAAAATGCGCTTCGCATGAAATGTGATAAGAGAAATAAATTGTAGCAATTGAATACACATCAGTTTTTCTGGGAAGACAGTCGAGTAGTGCAGGGCACACGTCATCTACATGAAGTAACTTATTTCCTCGACCAATGCCATTCAGTGAGCTCACCTCCCAAAGGATTCGTCTCTCTCTCTCTCTCTCTCTCTCTCTCTCTCTCTCTCTCTCTCTCTCCCTCTCTCCCACTCCCTCTCCCTCTCTCTCTCCCTTGCACCTCGACCCACCCTCCTTTTCTTTTCTCTCTTCCTTCTTGTCGTTGCCCCTCCCTTGCCTCGCGTTTCTCTCCTAACGCCCGTCTGTTCTTTCATCTTCCTCCCCTCCATCCACCTCCTCTCTCCTTCTCTTGCTTCCTCTCCCTCTCTCCCTCCTCAAAACACGTCACCTGGTTATGCATATTTTATTCAATACATATCGATGCTCCCACTCAGTACAGTAACCATCCGGTCCCAATCCAAACAGATACTGCGCCCGAGCGGGCCCGCCTCACTGGGCGGCCGCCAGGTGGCGGGCGCGGCGGTCGCGACTCCGAATAGAGGTCGCTGCCGTCGCTCAAAACTCTCCGCCCAGACTGCGGCGGAGGCGCGGAGACGTCACTACAGCGCATCATGGCGCGGGTTCGGCTGCTTCAAGGAAAGTCGATCAAACGAGTCACGTGGTTCGTTCCACATTTCTCTGGGCTGGTTGAACAGCTGCTGCAGCTGCTGCAGCTGCAGCTTGTCTTGTTGGGGCGGCTCGGGGAGATCCCAGAGCCGCTTGACATGATACATCGGGTCGGAGTCGGGGGCGGGGGTGGGGGCGGGCGGGGACGGCGGCTGACCGCCGGCCGCGCCGCCCTGCTCCCCGGAGCTGGCGACCTAGCCGGACCAGTTGTCGTCGCCCCACATCTGACGACGAGAGAAAAACACAACGGGAAAGGGCGTTAATTGTCTATAACATCGGTAAGTCACATTAGCTACCTACGTTAGCAGGAAAATGAGACGGGCATAGACATAAAGACGGGACGGGGAACGGATCCCAAAGCGTAATAAAGTACAGGACGTGACTGTTGTCGACTCCTATACGGTTAAAAAAAAAAACTATTGGGATGAAACATCTCACAACATGTGAAAGGTGGGAATCCCCAGAAGCCTATGTGTTCTGAGGGCTGGTCGGTCAGTCATGGTCAGTCAGGTAGATCGGTACATATTCCCCAGCCAGTTCCTGCTCAACACTGCAGCTGACAGCAAGGCCTTGAAGAAATTATGAGGCACAAGCACATCCTAGCCTGATTGATATTCGCGTTCAAGGGCCATCATTTTGCTGGAGCCTGTTTACCAAGTGCGTCAGACTGTAGCGCACCCTCCCTCCCTCCCTCCCTCTCTCTCTCTCTCTCTCTCTGAGTCTCTCCCTCCCTCCTCCCTCCCGCTCTCTCTTACCTGGTGTGAGTCGTTCGCTCCAGCCGGCTTGCTCGCCGTAAGTCCGGACAGCTGTCCCCACGAGTCCCCTGCTCCGAGCGCGGCCAGGAGGCCTCCCTGGGCGGCGTTATTGTTGTGTTGCTGGTGCCCCACCACGGCGCCGCCCACGGGCCGCCCCCCGAGCGGTCCGTACGGCCCTCCGTAGGTGGGCAGGCCCTGTAGGCCGGCACCGTTGGCGTAGCAGTTATAGCGGCCGGCGCCGCCGCTCAGCTCCGAGGTCATCGAGGCGGCGCGGCGCAGCTGACGGAGACAGAAAGACAGGTTAGAGTGCAATACAGACATTAATAATCAACGCGGGAAGAGGTACAACACAGCTAATTAAAGAAACGGTGCAGCAGTGGGAAGGAGAGACAAATGTTAGAATACAGAATACAGATACCACACTACAATACCCTTTTGAGGACAGATACAGATAGAACGAAGTTATAGAAATTCTAGCAATGCGCATGGAGTTGTAGGGAAATAAAGAAAGACAGATGGTTGACATATTGCTATCGAGGCCGCCGCACGGCAGACGTGGAAAAAACGGGGAAGTGGGGGACATCACCGCGGGATGTTAACATATAAATACACTCACCACTACGTAAACACAGGGTGATATCCCCGCTCTCTTACCGTGTTCATGTCCTCATAGCTCATGTTCATGTGCTCCATGTTGTAGGCGGAGGTCGGTATGATGTCGTCGGCCGGTGGCGGCGGCGGCGGCGCCGTCATCCAGTTACTGGTCCCGTTATCTACCTCCTGGGACGGCTGGTACTCCCACGGACGGCTGGGGGGGGGGGGGCAGAAATGAGATACAGAATACAGGGACAGATCAAGGTGCATATAATTAGTGACAGTCCAAGAAAGCGAAACACAGATAACTGACAATTCTGCCGTGCAAAGGCAAAAAAAAAACGATTAAGTCGGCTCTTAACTAGGTCATTATGTCAGGCCAGAGGTCAACCGAACGTAGTCGGTTTTGCCTTTATACGGCAGAATTAGGACTAAATCATATTACATGACTTCATGACACCAGAAAAAAACTACAATCAATTATTTAAGACTATTATGTACACAATTGTCTAGTCACAACACGCCCAAAGAATCCAATATAACACTGATAGACAAACTAGGACGACATATTATTCTGTGCGGTATATGTAACCCTCTTCCCTTTCCTCAGGCGCGTCAGACTACACCGACCCTTTCAGTGTCTAGCCAATGAACCTGCCCCCGCTACCAAACCTCCCTTCCTTTACGTCAGGTTACACAGACCCTTTCAGTGTATAGCCAATAGTCTTGCTTCCGCTACCAAACCTCCCCTACATTCCCCGGGCCTCCCAGGTTACACATACCCCTGCAGTTTGTTCCCATAGTGCTGCTGTTGCTGCTGCTGCTGGTGTTGCTGTTGCTGCTGTTGGAACTGTCGCTCACGGATGCTCCGCTCCATGCCAATCGGACGCGGCAGCTGCGGGTGCTTGATCCTGGAGGGAAATGTCGAGAAATGTCAGCAGAAGCGTGGAAAATATCGAGAAATGTCGGCAAAACACGGATAATATTGAGAAATGTCAGTAAAACGCGGAAACTATCGAGAAGAGTCTGCATAAAGACAAAAAGGCGATAGTTATCACCTTTCACCAAAAGAGAGGGCAAAAATGAGAACATTTTCGGGCAAGGACGTCAAAACATGACGGCGGAAACTAGAGACGGGGAGGGCTAAAACGAGGACAGTGGCTGACTCGCATATAATTTGACGGCGGCTGGTCAGGTATACATAGCGATATTGGTTTGCTGTGAAGCCGGTCGGGTCAGTTACAAGCCCACATATTTACAAACTCATATACCATATATTTGCAGCGATATCGGCGGCGGCGAGTGGGCATTGTCTTACGAACCCTCCGATATGGGCGGGGGCGGGGGCGGCGCAGTACTCACATATTCGGCGGCGGGTGGTGCAGCGATATCGGCGGCGGGTGGTGCAGCGATATCGGCGGCGGGGGCGAGTGGGCATTGTCTTACGGACCCTCCACGATTGGCGGGGGCGGGGGCGGGGGCGGGGCGGCGGCAGCGGCGGGGGCGGCCGGCGGCAGTACTCACATATTCGGCGGCGGGTGGTAAACCTATGGACTAAACTAACTCTCCAAGTTTGGCGGGGGCGGCGGGGGCGGGGACTGGCGTACTCACATATTGGGCGGCGGCGGCGGCGTACTCACATATTGGGCGGCGGGTGGTGCAGCGATATGGGCGGCGGCGGCGAGTGTAGCAGGTCGATGATGTTCGGTAGCGGAGGAGGCATCCCGTGGTCCCGGCGGGCCGGCGGCAGACCCATCGGCAGACCTGGTGACACGACGGGAGACGTCAGAATGTGAACAGACGGAAGGGACGGAATGAATCTTGAGTAGACACACTTATTTGCAAGGGTCTTAGGGCCACGCCGGCCGCTGCCAAAGTTATTTCGACCTCAAGTAACGATAAGAATACGCTCGTGCCAGGTACCCCATATGAGCGGACTGAATCTACGATGTGATTGATCGAAACACTCCTGAACTCATTATTAGTAAATTGGGGCACAAAAGAGCGTTGACAGCGAGGTAATTTGCGACCATAAACTAGCCATTGACCTTCCCATGAACTTCCATCGAGCTTCCAATGACCCTAATCAGACGGTTGATCAACTGTCAGGCTCTGATCATCAATTATAACAATCCAACCGGCTTCCCATTCGGTTCCCCTCATCTCATCTTTCACTACCCATAAACGCATTACATTAACGCTTTCGCGGCACCCCAAACAGCTATGTTCCTCCCCCCACCCCCTCTCCCCCAAAGCCTCTCACCTGGCGCTCCAAACATGCCCGGATCGGGCAGTCTCTGTCCAATCGGCGCCGGCGGCAGCCGTCCCCTCAGCATGCCCAGATCAGGTATACTATACGGCGCGCCGGGCGGCACGCCCACTCCGGGCTGCGGCTGCGGCGGCTGCGGCGGCGGCGGCGGCGCCGTGGGGCGGTTCAGCGGCCCTCCCGGGGCCAGCGACCAGTCGGGGGAGACGGTCGGCCGACTGGGAGCGGCCAGAGGAGGACTGGGCGCCAGCGGTGGTCCGGCTGACATGGAGACGATTGGAGTGCCAGGGGCGCTGCGGCCTGTGGGAGAGAGAGAGAGAGAGAGAGAGAGAGAGAGAGAGAGAGAGAGAGAGAGAGGGGGGGGGTCAGTGATGGAGACACGACAGCTGTTTCGGACGAAGAGAGATGGAGACATTCAAGGGGTGTTAATAACTCGTGTCCTCATATAACAATTGCATTCTAAATGCAAATAAAAAACATCCATGAAGCAATTTAACAAGTCGACTCAACAACGTCAAATGTAAAATGTTAAATACGACCAAGTCCTACTAATTGACCAACCAGACGAGTACAGACTGAGAACAACAGAATCCGATAATGGTCTCCTGAAAATTTCACCGGTTTACTGCTTCCATTCCCAGCGCAGAACCTCGCAGATGCACTAGAGACAGCTGCTAGCTACAAGCCCTTCCATTACTAAACCCTATAGGTTAGGTACAGGTCTCGCGGGTTTTAGCGGTAGGTCGCTCGGCGAGCGGGAGGGCAACCAGTTCCGCCTCTGTATCGGTGACCATTTGCTCCGCCCAGTTACTCGCGAGCGCGTACTACGGCACATAGTAAAGTGGGGAGGGAAGGGTTAGAGTGGCAGCCTGCGTAGAGGCTAAAACCGGTTTCTATCGCCTGGGCCGGCGACACGGCATGCCGTCAGGGGACGGGGAAAGGTCAGAGGTCACTCACAATGTGCAGTACCGCGTCCCGTCCTCTCTGCCTGCTGACCAGCGCACGACCTCGGCCGTTAGCCAATCGGCATTGAACGGTCAAGGCCACCCGTAGCCAGCGGGCGGGGTGAGCCGGCCGGCAGCGTGCCGATTCATAGGTAGTCGTCCAAAGTTTTAGCGGAAGCCGGGAGACGACTGTAATGTTATTTCTTGGGAACAGTTCTGTCATTTAACCCGCGCCCCGTTATGGTCTCCCGAGCATCGGTCCCATGGGGGGGGGGAGCATTTTGCCCCCCCCCCCCAAGATCTCGAGAACCACGCAAAATAACGACAAGCAGCAAACGGTGTTGGATGGCCCCAACGAGGAAATACCTTTTGGTTCAATTTTATTGACCTAGGTCAAACCGATGACGTCACAGTTCAGGTCAAATGTCGAATTTTCACCGTTTACAGGCATTTCAAGAAATGTGTTGTAAAATCCAGTAAAATGCGTGTCATTCATCGATAAGGAATCGATGAATAACAATTATTTTCGATGGGGAACTTTTCGTCAAACACATATTTTGCTATTTGGGGTCACTGATACCAGGTCAGTTCACAGATGCCAGGTCACTGAGAGTCACAATATGAAGATAACTATTATGTGATGCATGTTGTCTGGTCCATTTTACATGACAAATGCGATTATGTGGGTCAGGCAGCCCTTGGGGGCCAGTTTGGGTTATGTTCTGGTGTCAAATCAGGTCAAATTTTTAATTTGACATTTTTGCTTAAAAAGGGTATCGTTTCGATGCAGCTCGTCACGGGGAGTCTAATGCTGGTCTTTGTTTTGAGCTACGTAGTCTAGAATTGTTAAAAATTGAGTTAAAAACTGACGTCATCAATTTTGAACAGCTTTTCGCTAAAGGTAACTTCGCCAAAAAAGGAGGCATCGATCTACAATTTGTAACGTAGATCACCGAGAGCAGAGACTATCATATATATTCCGTGTTTTAAACTCGATTTTTTTTTAAATTTTATAACAGACCAATTTTTCAATTTGGGGGTCAAAAGCTCAAAAGTTTTAAAATCCCAGATAGCGGTTTTGTAGCGCCGTTTTTTCTCTACACGACCAGATATAGAGCTTCGAAATTGCTTGTTAACTGTAGCTTTTGTCATGTGAGCGTTTCAAGATTTAATGTTTTTGCTCATTTTAGCTCGAACATGACCCCAGTTTGACCTCAATAACTCCTGACATAAGTTAACTTAAGACTTGAAGTTTTGTGTGAAGGTGTCAAATTGGTGCCCGGGAAGCTATTGAAAATTTGGCGGGGCTGCGCGCCGCCGTTTTCTTGCTATTCAGGAAAATACACGCTATATTGCGCTAAATTGCCCACCCCCAACGGGGCGAGGGTTAACCCGCGCACCGACGGGGGGGGGCGGATATCCGCCCCCCTGAGGTTTTTCGCGGATAGCGGGAAAACCGCGCCGCGTAGCGCCGCGAAATTTGGCACGACTATTCTCTCATCAATTTTACACATGGTGTGCAAGTTTGAACCTCCTACCTTTTAAGGTCAGGTCACCAGGTCACTTTGAATGACCCAACCTCAAGTCACTTTTTTGCAACTTTGTCACCGTGCCAGAGCTACAGTAGATGTCGGAGGCCTTTGAAAGTCGCAGGATGTTATTAGGTCATTAGTAGCTACAATTTGTATATCTCGGAATTTTTATGTCGGTGACCTAAGGTCAGGTCAATTTCGCGACCTCCCCATTATAAGTCAATGGGGGAAAAATCCACTCCCTGCACTGCCGACTTTTTGTCCCATTCTTTCCATGCAACGCCCATGGGGCTAATGTTAAAATGCCAAAATCAAAGGGAGGCACGGTGCCCCAGTGCCGTTTCCGTTACGCCGCCTATGTGCGAAGTGCTCCATAGGATGACCAGAGCTGGCCTCCCGACGAGACAGACACAGAGACATAGACAGAGACAGAGAGACGCAGAGAGCGAGAGAGAGCGAGAGCGAGAGCGAGAGCGAGAGAGAGAGAGAGAGAGAGAGAGAGAGAGAGAGAGAGAGAGAGAGAGAGAGAGAGAGAGAGAGAGAGAGAGAGAGAGAGAGAAATTAGCCTTTTTAGAAAACGGTTGGTATAGGTATTAAGCGACAATGCACGGATTTAAAATGAACGTTAGTTAATCCTTCTCACAGCTAGCCTGCCCCACGTGTTTCCATTTCCATCGCTAGTGACCTCGCCTTTAGGCTATGTGACCGGAAACCGGCAGCTAAACAGCAGATATTCTAGGGACGCGGAAAGCTTGAAGATTCGCTGTGCTACAATGCTATTCCTAGTGGTTTTGATGCTTTTAAACCTGGCTAGATTGGCTCCATACGCTCCGCAGATCGGCAAATTTGTAGTTAAGCAGCCCTGAAGGCACCGGCCAAGTTCCACCGCTGGTCCCGGCCAAATAAGACACAAGGGACCAAACACAATCTCACATGTAGAAACGTTTCTAATCTTAACCCGCGCACCGACGGGGGTCTGCGCCAACTTAGTACCGACGGGGGGGGGGGCGGATGACCGCCCCCCCCCCCCGGAGATCTCGAGAACGAAGCAAGATAGCGACAAGCGGTAAACGGCATCGGATACGCACGGTCAAGATCTACAATTTTTACTAAGGTCATTTTCAGGTCAGGTCAAAGATGACGTCACAGGGGCCGAAAAAGCCAAAATGGCGGCGCTAAATATGGAGAGAGTTTTTCTCGAATAACTTTCGAATTAGTCAAGATAGGAACAAACTAAGGGCATCATCGTGATCCTCTCGTCAATCCGCATCGAATGATATATATGTTGACCTCGAAAGGTCAAGGTCAAAGGTTGACCTCAGGTCACGTGACCTCGAGGTCATCATGTATATCATTCGATGCGGCTTGACGAGCTGAACACAATGAGACCATCCACGCGTCTGTATCTTGTTCCTGTACGGAGTTATTGGCCAAAAACCTTTGGTGACCTTTGATGACGTCACATGACCTCACAGCTGCCCAACAGCAAAACAGACCTCAAGGTAGTGAAGGTTGATCGTATATGAAGTCATGCATGGTATATGGGGCCATTCCGACCCGTTTTAGTGGTAAAAACAGGGAGTTGATTTTTCCCCCATTGACTTATAATGGGGAGGTCGCGAAATTGACCTGACCTTAGGTCACCGATATCAAAATTCCGAGATATACAAATTGTAGCTACTAATGACCTAATAACATCCTGCGACTTTCAAAGGCCTCCGACATCTACTGTAGCTCTGGCACGGTGACAAAGTTGCAAAAAAGTGACTTGAGGTTGGGTCATTCAAAGTGACCTGGTGACCTGACCTTGAAAGGTAGGAGGTTCAAACTTGCACACCATGTGTAAAATTGATAAGGGAATAGTCATACCAAATTTCGCGTCGCTACGCGCCGCGGTTTTCCCGCTATTCGCGAAAAACCTCAGGGGGGGGGCGGATATCCGCCCCCCCCCGTCGGTGCGCGGGTTAAGTCTAGAAACGAACGGTTAATGAGACATGACACGCCGAATTCTGGCCTATAATGGGCTCTAGAAACTGGTCAGAGATCAGAGGTCATTTTGGTCAGGTTCATGAAATTTTCAGGGTAGGTGTGAGCTTTCAATTGCAGATGGCCTGAAGTCCAAACTTATCCTGACTCCTGACCGCATGGGCGTTTATTTACTTATGGGGAGAAAAATAACTTACGGCACAGAAAGCTTCGCTGCTATCCGCCACTATTTACACGAGTTATTCAGGAAAAACCAAGGAGAGGGGTTCATTTTATCACCCCTAATAAAAAGTAGGGTTTCCATTAAAAGTAAACGGTAACATCGATAAATAACATCTGTATGTTTCTCAATTCAATATGGTGAGTTCTTTCGTAAGGTTAATAAATGCATATTAGGTAAACAATATTGTAAGTTGACATTGGCACGAACTTTCCATTCTATTTTATCCCGTTCGTTCTAGCCCCTCTCGCCTGCCCCCCCCCCGCCCACACACACACCACCACCACTACCACCAAACCGGCTGAGTTGGCTGAGGCGAGGCTGGCTAAGGCGAGCGCCTCCCCTCCCTTCATGCCAAACAGCGCCTGGCTGTCGTGACCTCTGGCCTCACCGCCCGAAGGCTCGCCCGCTGTCCAAGGACGCCCTGCGCGGGCCGCAGTGATAGCCTCTGCCGAGCAGTGTCCTGATTTTCGTGAATTTGGGTGGAAACCCACACCTAACAGATTCTCTTTGTGACGTCCCGGAAAGCCAAACGACGTCCCTGACAGATAAAAGTCGATAGGTATATCGAACACCAAAAGCAAACTAACAAAAAGAAATATCACCTCTGTAGCCTAAAAACACGGCTATGCAAAATGACAATAAATATAATATCCTAAGCCCTCAAAAACTCACTCTTACACTCAACTCCCCTTTCCTGGCCAACTGCCGCAACAGTAAACAACGCGGTTTTATTTTATTTTTGTTTTCTGTGCGTCAGATATGGATAAGTTTTTTCCTTTACCATGTGAAGGTTATGCTGCCATATGAAGGAGAAAAGATGTCGGAATAGAGGGATCTGAGGACGTCGTTTTCCACTTTTCAGTTTTAGTAACTGTGCAGTGTATAGATAAAAATTAATCATGCGAATATATTACTTGGACATTTATCTATAAGCACGCAACATACCTTTTGTATCAAATTACTGAAACATATTTAATTATTTTTTCCCCTCAGAAGGTCACAGTAACGGGTTAGCGCTGCCCCTTGAACATGCCCTTCAAAAGTGGTTAATTTTGCATATGTTGATAGTGGTTGGGGAAAAAGTTTAATGTTTATCTGTTTGAATTAAAATAAAGCCACCGAATTTCAACAGTATTAATTCAAGTATGTCGTCCTTGGCTTAAAAATACACGCAATGTTGGGGACGTCGATTGACCTTGTTATTCCCATTTAATCGACGTCGGTACAAAACTGAAAAGTGCACAATGATTTCACATTTTTTTCCAGCCAAGAAAAATTCAGCGTCCACCTTGGAGTTTTCTCAATTGAATTTCATAACAGGAAGCTATGGAAATTAATTTTCCGAGCTGTTTTCCACCTCTTTGTTTGGACGTCTGTTTTTTAAATCAGTCCTCTTGCTCGATATGATATCCCTCTTATGACGTCAATATTTAGTGATAGCCGCTGGCTCTTGGGCTGATTTTTGTTGAAGCATATTTGTTGTTGACTGTTATGTACGATCATGGACAAGAACTAGACATCTTCAAAGTGTTGTTTTGGTGTTTGTGGTGAATGCTTGAATTTTGTATTTTACTAGGGGTAAACTGGCATTACTTTGTGTCTATATATGATCATTTGAGGTGCCTTGAGGTGGTATTAGTCAATATTGCCAGTGAAAATCGCTAATTTTAAGAGATTTAGGTAAGGGCTTCAGTGGCTTAGGCTCCGCACCGATATCGACGTCCTTTTGAAATAGCGACGTCCTCGCGGCTTCAATCACACTCTCCGAAAAATCAATTTCAGAACACTGCTGCCGAGTCCCGCCTCTATCCAACGTTCACCACGCGCTGGATTCATTCATGCCTCTGTGTTTCAGCGTCCTACCCGTTGGGTGGCACCACTGTAGTCATAGGCGACTGCAGGGAAGCCGCGGTCAGAATGCTCCAAACGGCGGATTTTGAGGTTTTCTTTTAATTTCTCCGAAACTAGCCGGCATACGATCGAACCTTTTTCCATGCTCATGGGAGGGAGCCATACGAATAAATCGGTCACATCTTCAAGCCTACAAAGCGGAAGACGAAAAAGATATAGCCGGAAAGGCAAAACCTACGCTTAAAACCCGCGGGACCTGTACGTTCCATAAATCTAGGCGAAACTGAACTTCCCACACCAACCCAACCAGATGCCACCCTCCCACCTCAAACCCCAGCCCCGCCCCCTCCTCACACCCCTCCCCTCTCACCAGGCGGCGAGAGCTGCTGCTGAGGCGACCCTCCCGTCGCCGGGCTGACCGGACTAGCGGCAGCCGGAGGCGGGGCGGACACCGACACCGCCGCCGCAGCGGCCACCGCGCCCGCCTGGCTACTGGCCGAGCTGACAGGCGCGGAGCTAGTCATCACCGCTGCCCCGCGGTAGCCGGGAGCCTTGGCGGCGTCGACAACTCCGACGGCCGGCGAGGAATCGACGAAGGTGGCGGTGGCGGAGGTGGTGGTGGGCGCGAGAGAGGTGATACCGCTGGCGACCACGGCCGCAAAGTTTTTCTCCTTGCTCTGGGCGACATTCTGTGGGAGGGAGGGGAGGGGAGGGGTTAGAAGAAGAGATAAAGATGAAGAGTAACGTTAAAGAGAGAAGTCATTGGCACATCATGGAGGGAGGCCATAGCGTTAGATCAGAGATGCAGATTTCTCGCAGTGATTCATTGAGGAAGCAACTATTTAAAAATACATTGTGCGGATGAAAATACTCCCACCTCAGGCCAGGCCGCCAGACAATGTTAAGAATATCCCGCCATTAGAAATCATTCTGTCATCAGAGAACAAAATATTGAAATTACTTGACCCGACAGAATCCGGCACTTCAACGAAAGTTTCCAATGAGTGCACCGGAAGCCAGAAATCACAGCCAACACCCAAATTTACTCACCTCCCGCTCAGCAAACAACTTACCTACACCCCAAACCAACCCCTGACCCTCACCCCACCCGCATTCTACACTTCTCTTACCTTCAGAATGGGACTATAGTTGAACGGCGAGTAGGTCTGTGTCGGCTGCGCCGGGGCCGCCGGCGGCTGAGACGCCGCGGACGCCGCCGCCGCCGCCGACACCGCCGCCGCCGCAGCCGCCGAGACGGCAGCCTCCGCGGCGGCGGCGGCGGGCGCGGGCGCGCGACGGCCGGCCGCGGCCGCCGCGGCGCTGCTGGGCGGCTCCACCTTACGCTGCATGAGTGGTGTGGCAGCGCGCGGCGCCGTGGCGCCGGCCGGGCCGCGCGCGCCGGCGGCGGCGGCCGAGGCCGTCTTGGCGGCGGCACCGCGCTTGTCTGGAAGAGGAGGGAGTGTTGGGTTAGATAAAAAGTATGTGTGCGTCAGCTGAGGGCTCCGACCTGACTATCTCGTTCTTTTTATTATCACTGCAGGGCACATCCCGGCTTTTGATTCTGTTTTTGTTCAATACATGATAAACCATAACTGGCTTTCACCTTGTGCAAGAAATACAAACGCAGAGACGATTCAGTGAGAAGCACTCACCATCGCTGTGACGCAAAGAGCGAGCGACCTCATTCAGTAATGTAGACCGAAGTCCCATCGCTGGATATCCCAACAAACACACCATGATATTTTACGTACGTAAAATACGATTTATGCGTCAGATTTTACGTAGCCTTCAAGACTGTCCCAATAAATCCACCACGGCAGCAAATGCCAATCCAAGTGTTCCATCAAACCCTTAGCCTTTCACCACCCAAAATATCTCCTACTAACACCCCCCCCCCCCCTAGTATTATTTTGGTGACATCAAACCCACTAAACCGTCCCACCAAGCCCACTCCACTCCCTTTCTCAACCCACCATTAGCAGCATCCGTCTGCGCCCCGGCAGCGGCCGCGGCGGCCGTCCGGTGGCCCCCGGCTCCCGGTCGCTCCCCTCCCAGGTTCAGCTGGCGCTGGACGGCCGGTTTGGCCGGGGCCGAGTCAGTAGCACGGCGAGGAGACATGGTGACACCCGTGTGAACGAACGTCGTGTCTGAAATGGGGGGAGGGGGGTTAGTTAGAGTTTGGTGACGCCAGTCAGTGGACGATGGTGGTGTCTGGGAGGGGAGGAGGGGGGGTGGGGGGTGGAGTTAGTCATGAGTTTCATGACGCCAGTGTAGACGATGGTGTTATTTTGAAAGGGGGAGAGGAGTTATAAACATAGTTGGGTCTAGCAACGAGTCCAAATGTTAACGATGTTGCGAAGCCGTGAATTGATGACGTTCACTTAGACGCAACTAACGTTAGCTAAGGGAAGGTTACATGCAAACCTGCAAGTGTGCCGGTTTTGGCTTTGAAATTGAGAACGCATCCGAAGTTATGTAGGCATTCGCAAAAAGCAATGGAGCTGTAAAGTACAACTAATTTGTGTACCATTCTTTCCAAAACAAGGCAGTGTGGTCATCAGCATTTACGGGAAAATGTTGCAGCTCAGCATGGTGCTTAAAATATGTTGCTTGCTGGCTCAAACATAGCTAAAATTTCTTAAAACCCTTAGCTTGTTAGTAAAACACTCCCAGCTCCTCCCTCACTCACCCGTCAGCGCCTGGGCGGCAGCCGCCTTGGCCGCCGCCGTCTGCTGCCTGCCCGTCTTGGCGTCTCCCGCTCCGGCTCCTCCGCTCTGCCCGGCCGCTCCGCCACTCTGCCCGGCCTGGTGGGGTCGGTGACGTCCCAGTAGCTGCGCTACGTCGGCGTCCGGACTGTCGGCCAGCTCCGTTATCATAGCGTGGGCCGTCTTGACCGCCTCGGCAGAGCCCCTGTAAGGGAGGCGGGGGAGGGAGGTTAGTCGAAATGGTAAAAAGATTCAGTGAGAATGCGCTACAACTTAGTGAGCATGCATCAAGACAGGTACTCTGTTGTCCTCTGGTTCATGGACATTGACTCCTAAAAGATACACGACAACGAAAAGACAAAAAGCGGAAGGAAACAATTATCATAACAAAATATGTCTCAATGTCAGTGAAATCTGTCTAAATGTCAGTGCTATCATCACATCTGGTTAACCAAAACCAGCGAATATGCTGTGATCAAATTTGTCCCTGCCCTCTCGTCGCCTTCCTTTCACCATTCATTCTTTCCTCCTCCCTATCTCATTACGTTTTTCCCTCAGCCAATCATCATCTCTAACCCACATCCCCTCCCCCTTTCACTCATTTCCTCCCATCCATCCTTCCTTTGCTTCGTTTCTTCCTTCTACTCCAATCCACCCCTTACTCTAGCGCTCGTACCCTCCCCCTCCCCCCCTCCCCGGCCACTCACTTGATGGTGATCACGCGGTCCGCCTGTCCCTTGCTCTTCTTCTCGATCTCCACATGAGCGCCGCTCAGGTCCCTGATGGCGTTCACGTTGGACCCTCCTCGGCCAATGACACGCGAGATGGCGCACGTCGGGACCGTGACACGCTTGGTACGAGATGATGAGGAGGCGCTGTGGGGGCGAGAAACGTGGCGCGGGAGGGTTAGAAATGGCGCGGGGAGTGTCAAATGTAGTGCGGGAGAGTTGGAAATTGTGTGTGGAAGCAGATATGGCGCGATAGATAATTGGGAGGGAGGGAAGAACAATATAAATGGGTTCATCGTCTCACAGAAGATGGAGACACTGACATACGACCACAGAGAGTTTCTGAAGCAACTAAGAGTGCAAAGCGAGCAAAACTATGTGAAATACATTACCAACGCACCATAATGGCAAACATTCAGCAAACAGTCACCAGATTTTATCCTACAAAGTACTACGAAAGAAATCGGCTCTATAACAGGTTACTGACGAACAAATTATTAGCAATTCATGAGAAAACCTATTGACATTAAGCGTTCGTTTGTCGATCATTGACAATACCCAATATTTACTAAGTTCCTTTACCTCCCGTAACGTTTACTCCTTTCCATACTTTCCCTTTCTCCTTTCCTTTCCCTTCTTTCCCCATTCTCTCCGTACCTCCTGGTGGTGACCTCTCGCCAGCCCTCCTCCCTGCCCTTCTTCTTGGGACTGGCGGCGGCCGCCACTGTGGCCGGGTAGCCGGGCGAGCGGAGACCGACGGGGAGCACCACACCGCGAGCGGGCAGGCCCGGGATCAGACGACGCTCCTCCACCGCCGTGTCCGAGGTCTCACTGCCGGCGGAGACGGGCGGGGGTGAGGGTTTGGGCAGGGGTAAGGGGTAAAGGGTAGGGGTGGGGGTAGAATAGTGTGGACGTAGGCAAGGTTTGGGTAGGAAAGGGGTATAGGGTAGGTGTCGGGGCTAGCCGGGCCAGGGTTTGGGTAAGGATGGGGTAGGAGGTAGATGTCGGGGTTAGAGCAGGGTTTGAGTCACAGTACGTCGAGCCGTCGAGGAGACTGATATAAATAGTCGGGAAGGTAGAAACACAAGGTAAAATATATGATAGAAGTGATAGTAAGATTTGTAGAAAAATAATTCACCTGCATTTGATATCAAGATACTACAACGAATGCGGGATTGAAAAGCAAAACGAAAGTTAATTGTTAGGGCTTAGAAAACATGAAAATATGGAAGAAGAATGAGATAAGAAAGAATATCAAGTACGGAGGAAATCTCGTTGAGAAAATGATTATGAGAAATATAAGTAACTCTAGACATGAGATAAAAAAAAGACTCAAAAGTGGGAGAGGCTAACAAAGTATTTTTCAAAAGTGGGAAAAAGACTAAAAAGGCAATGGCTTTACATTTCCCTCTCAAAGCAAAGAAACTCCGGCTTCAACGGATCTCTAATCCCTCCCCGCAACCTGACCTATTCAAACATATCCCAAAAACAACCCCCCCCCCCATCACCCCACTCACGTCCTATCCTTTTTGGCCGCGCGGGCGGCGGCCGGCGCCGCTGCCGCCGCCGCCGCCGAGCTGACCGATCCGGCCGCCGTCATCCTCTCCCTCTCCTCCTGAAGACGCTTCTGCTTGTCCTTCCTGCGGCTCTTGGCCGAGGCCGAGGGGGCCACCGAGGCCGGCTCGGCGGCCGGCGCCGGCTGAGGTGAAATGGCTACAGTCGGGGGTGTCCGGTCTGTGTCGTTCATGGTGACCTCTTGCTGCTGCCTGCGGGGGGCCACGGGGGATAGCGTCGTTAGAAAGGAAGATAGATGCGGCGAAACGAAACAGGGAGGGCAGACGCGCAAAGAAGGGCGCGAGCGAATGCGAAGTGAGTTACAAAGAGATGTTACAGGAAAAATATAAAGCTGAGAGAAAGATATTAAGAGTTATAGACAAAAAAATCATGTTCCCACAAGCTTTAATTGTGCAACAGCATCTTGAAATGAGCACAGTTTATGCGTAATTAATTCACGGAGATGAAAGGACTAGCTTGATCGTTTCAGCTGCAATAAAAGCCGCGCGATTTCATAACAAGATAAACAATTACCTTCTTCTCACACACACCCACATGGTTGCATAAATCGAATATTATCCCCAAATACAAACCCCAATTACACAGTCACCAAAACGAGCCCGAACACAACACCTGAAACCCAGACTTTCATCGCCACTTTCAATCTTCCCGATAAGCTTTCCTTCCGCACCCACGTGCCTTACCGTCTATTGGTCTCCCCATTTTCGCGCTGAGCCTCAAGAAGCTGCTTCTGTCGACGTTTCTCTTCCCGCTTGGCGCGCTTTCCGGTGGTGGGCCCGTTGGCGGCAGCGGGGGCGGGGGCGGCGGCGGCGGCGGCCGGACATTCGGCCGTTCGCGCCAGACCGTCGCCCGCTGCCAGACACGCACACAAACACGGGTCAAACGCCAGTAGGGGCACGAATAAGCGTTTTGTTGACTAGAGCACAATCGTGACCAAAACAATACTGTTTCATGGTGGGTACCGTTAAGAACACGTTTGGGGGAAATTGATGAATATAAAGCAAATCAAACGAGGGCTCAGTCGTTGATCTGTTATCGATCTCTTTGGTTACCTTCACGACCCGCACAAGGGAATCTTCAACATTAATGTTTGAAATATCGTCATGACATGTACTGCTGACTCGATCATCTCAGAATACATGCTTCTTTCCATTATCCGTTTTAAACATGCCCCTCTATCCATCCCTCCATCCCCTATATTCCCCTCCCCTCACCTGACGAAGTTGACGACTGGCTGGTGGCATCGAACCCACTGTCCCTCTCCGGACTCGCTCTGCCAACCCTGGCAGCCGGGCCGGCGGCGGCGGCCGGCGGGGGAGGCGTGGCTTCACGCTCCTCCGTCTCGGCGGCGCCCGAGGCCGAGCCGTTAGCGGCGCCCGGCAGCCCGGCCACCTCGTCTGTGGAAGGGGGGATGGGAGGTTAGATGTTAGATGTAGACATTGCACAGACATTGATAGAATAATGGATAACCAAGAAATTATCACATATTAGTGGAACTTTGGGCGGCGTCTTTCGAATGCAAGATAAAAGAGGCGGTCATATTTTCCAAACGGCCTGCCTTTGCCAGCTCTAACTTCTCTCCCGTGACGTCCTGTCCACTCCTGTCCTTTCACCTTAAATTGTTCCCATTTCTCTTCCGCCCCTCTCACTTAACACGCATGCCCCATCTCATGTGTTCGTCAATACTTCCTTCTCCTTCTCTTAATTCTCTCTTCTATCTTTTCTTTTCTATCTTATCTTCTCCTCCTCTATGTTAACTAATTCTCTATCCTCTCTTCCCCTCTCGCTCCACCCACCTTCATCACCGCTCTCCTCTTCGTCCCTCTGCTGCCTGGTCTGTCTCTTCTTCTTCTTGTTGTTCCTCTTCTTGGCCGCCTGGCACTGCCGCTGTTTCTGAATAGCGTCCTCCTGTGCGAGTTCCTCCAGCAGCGAGGTGGCGTTTCGGTTGGCCTCGGCCGCCTGACGCTCCTTGGCCACGCGGATGATCTCGACGCAGGCCTGGCACTTCTTCACCAGCTCCTGGGGACGGAGGATGGAAAGGTCAGTTGTGGATTCAGCAAATAGCATTATGGCCTCCAACGGAGCTCAGGTTTTAGGTTTGTCACAAGCAAGCGCCCTTCCCAATTATTATCAACAAGAATAAATAAATTCAATGGTTCAAGCACTTAAATGCATCAATAGCCTTTCAGCGGTTACATACATATTTGGTGCTCTTCTCTGTCTTACCCTCGCCCTTCCCCTATTCCTCACTCTTTTTTTCTTTTCTTTTTCCCGTGTTCTACTCTGAATATCTACTTTTTCCAAAGTCACTACTCTAAGAAACATCCATCTTCTTCACTGATCGCTCTTTGTCCCTTCCTCACCCTAATTACATCAACCGGTCCTCCCCTTAAGATCCCTCTTTTCTCTCTCCTTCCCTTCTTTTCCCTTCCCTTCCCTCTCTCTCCCTCGCATCCTCACCTTATCGTTCACCATCTGGAGGTACCTCATGAGCTCCGTATCAGAGGGGAACTGGGTGACATGTTTGACCATCCACTTCACTACTTTGACGTGGCCGCGACGGTAGGCCGCCATCAGACAGGACACCTGGCGACGTGAGACACGGGGAACGGATAATGTATAATGTGTTATAAGTAACGGCGGTAACCTAGGCCGCCATCAGGCAGAACACTTGGCAAAGGAACACGGTGTGGATAATGTATAATGTATTGTAACGGCGGTAACCTAGGCGGTCATTAGACAGGATACCTGGCGACGTGAAACACGGACGTGTGGATAATGTATAATGTGTTATAATGGCGGTAACCTAGGTCGCCATCAGACAGGAAACCTGGCGGAGAGACACGGTGTGGATAATTACGGAGCGAGCGAAGCGAGCGGAGTCTTACGTAGAATAACGGAAATTTCTGAGTATGAGCGGCCGGCCGGCCGGCCGGCCGGCCGGCCGGCCGGCCGTGCGGACGCTTTTGCGAGGCTTATATCTCAGCAACCACTTGACCGATTTACATGCGGTAATTTTTGTAGGGTAGCTTCATTCCTTCTACCAAGTATTGGACTATTCCCGATGCATGTGGGTGACCCCTTATGCACGTGCCACGTGCAAAACGAAGAGGTGTCAGTTTTGTAATTGTTGCAATATCTCGGTAACTACTTGGCCGATTGCGCTGAAAGTTGGCATGTAGGTAGGCACCCACTAGGCACTGCATGTCCATGTGCCAGAGTTGGGGTGCCGCTGCACGTGCGCACGTGCAGGGGTCGTTTCCAGATCTCGAGAACGGCTCGACCGATTGCGCTCAAATTTGGTACACAGTTAGGGACCGGTTACTAGGGTGCCGTGCACAAGTCAGTTGGGACCCATTTTGCACGTGCGCACGTGCAGGGTGCCGCTTCCAGATCTCGAGAACGGCTGGGCCGATTGTGCCCAAATTTGGCACATCGCTAGAGACCAGTCAGTAGGGTGCCGTGCACAAGTCAGTTGGAGGTACCCCCTCGAAATTTCGCACGTGCAAGACTCACCCCCTCGCTCGCTCCGTTAGTCGCCCCAAAAGGCGCTATACTGGTACTGAATTAAGGGAAAATCCTGAGTATGAGCGGCCGGCCGGCCGGCCGTGGGGACGCTCTTTAAAAGCTAATATCTTAGGAACGGGACATCCGATTGACAAGCGGTCTTCTTTACTGAATGTCACTTGGACGTAAAAGTTCTGTGGTGTGATGGCCACCATGCGTTCTTGCCAACCACCGCACGTGGCGCGTGGTAAAGTTGGACATTTTTTAAGAACCCCCAAAATTGCAACCTCAATAACGGCACAACGGTTGGGCCGATTGAATTGAAACTCGGTACACAGTTAGGTCTCCATCAGATAATTCATCTGCATGTGTTAAGGTTGGGGTGCTACAGCACGTGCGCACGTGCAGGGGGCGCTCCCAGATCTCGAGAACGGCTGGGCCGATTGCGCTCAAATTTGGTACACGGTTGGGGACCAGTTAGTAGGGTGCCGTGCAAAAGTCAGTTTGGACCCCGCTTGCACGTGCGCACGTGCAGTGTGCCGCTTCCAGATCTCGAGAACGGCTAGGCCGATTGCGCTGAAATTTGGCACATCGCTAAAGACCGGTTAGTAGGGTGCAGTGCACAAGTTAGTTGGAGGTACCCCCTCGCAATTTCGCACGTGCAAGGCCCATCCTCTCGCTCGCTCCGTTGGTCGCCCAAAAGGCGTTTTACTGGTACGTAGAATAACGGAAATTTCTGAGTATGAGCGGCCGGCCGGCCGGCCGGCCGTGGTCACGCTTTTGCGAGGCTTATATCTCAGCAACCACTTGACCGATTTACATGCGGTAATTTTTGTGGGGTAGCTTCATTCCTTCTACCAAGTATTGGACTATTCCCGATGCATGTGGGTGACCCCTTATGCACGTGCCACGTGCAAAACGAAGAGGTGTCACTTTTGTAATTGTTGCAATATCTCGGTAACTACTTGGCCGATTGCGCTGAAAGTTGGCATGTAGGTAGGCACCCACTAGGCACTGCATATCCATGTGCCAGAGTTGGGGTGCTGCTGCACGTGCGCACGTGCAGGGGTCGTTTCCAGATCTCGAGAACGGCTGGACCGATGGCGCTCAAATTTGGTACATGGTTAGGGACCGGTTAGTAGGCTGCCGTGCAAAAGTCAGTTGGGACCCATTTTGCACGTGCGCACGTGCAGGGTGCCGCTTCCAGATCTCGAGAACGGCTGGGCCGATTGTGCTCAAATTTGGCACATCGCTAGAGACCGGTTAGTAGGGTGCCGTGCACAAGTCAGCTGGAGGTACCCCCTCGAAATTTCGCACGTGCAAGGCTCACCCTCCCGCTCGCTCCGTTAGTCGCCCCAAAAGGCGCTATACTGGTGTATAATGTGTTATAACGGCGGTAACCTAGGCCGCCATCAGGCAAGACACCTGGCGACGTGAAACACGGGGAAGGTGATGTATAATGTGTTATAAATGGCGGTAACCTAGGCCGCCATCAGACAGGATACCTGACGGAGACAACGCGGGGAATAAGTTTAGAAAGATGCCACAGGTCAACAGGTAGATCACACGACAGCCACGCGACTAGCGCGTGGTCGGATATCTGAAAGATGGGCTACATCCATCGGATTCAAAATTCAAGTGAAAAACGCGAGGGCCAGCTAAACACAATAAAGGGAAAACATCGGTTACTGCAAACGCCACACTCATGAGCGTTCAAACTTCGCACGAAAAAAAAATGTTCCTCTTAGACACAATATACATATTCACCAAAGCAGAAACTGTGATATTGCAATCCTTTTTCAGACAAAAAAAAAATCCATCAATCTCTCGCTCCAATATCGTCCTTTTTCTCATTCACGCCTCTTCCGTCATACCTTTCGGTTATCCTGCGCGTCGATGTTGGCTCCAGCCGTGTAGAGTAGCTGAACCACATCCAGGTGACCTCCGTTAGCGGCCAGCCAGAGAGGCGTGTTGCCCTTCTTGTTCCGGACCTCGGCCTGGGCGCCCCTGTGATACACGGAAAAAGGTACGTCAGGAAATGTACGGAGCGGGCGAGAGTGTATAACAATCCGCCTGGGCGCCCCTGTGATATACGGAAAAGGTACGTCAGAAAATGTACGGAGCGTACAGTAGTGTACAGTAGAGCGAGCCTCTCATACATAAAAGATAGATACGTCAGAAAATTACGGATCAGAAATAAAGAATAATAGGGCGACTCTCGTACATAGAAGATGGTTGCGTTAGAAAAGTACGGACTGAGTCGGGCAAGTAAAACCACGTCAATGTAATAATATGACAGGGGCCGATGTTACAAAATGTACGGACCTAAGGCTGCACAAAGGGCATGTAAAATATTACGTCTCAAACTGATGCCAGTCTTTCCAGCTTCTTCCCAATCCCTTTCCCCACCCCTCCTCCCCCTCTCACCTCTGCACAAGCAGTTCCACAAACTTGTAGTGTCCCTTATCCGCCGCTATGGTCAGCGCCGTATCCCTGCTGCTAGGTACGGGTGCGGCGTTCACGTCAGCGTATTTGTCGAGCAGGACGCGGCCGACCTCGACGTAGCCGCCAGAGGCCGCCTCCATGAGCGGAGTCAGGCCCGTCTGTTGAGGGAGGAGGGAGGGGGGTAGAGTTAGAGTTAGATTGAGACTAGTCTGTGGAGAGGAGGAAAGTAAGAGTTGGAGTTAGAGTGAGGTCCGTCTATGGGCGAGGGAGAGGGAATTAGGGCTAGATAGACCTGTCTAGTGTGGAGAGGCGTAGTGGTGAGCGTCAGGGGTGAAGTGAGATAAAGATGTGTTGCATTTTGTAACGGTTTACAGTTAAGTGCAATAGACTTGTCGAATGGAAAATTTAACATTGCCTTATTACCGGATAAAGAAAGAGGATACCATCAACTATTTTATATTTCTCATCAGAGTAGGCAAGTATATGAAAATATAGAGGCTATACAGGCTGTACTGTGGTGTGGAAACTTAAAAACATCGTATTGCGCCCTATATTAACATTGGTTTGTCAGGACTCAGGATGCATCCATGTCTCCAAATAATATTATTCGGTCCTTGTAGATTTAGACTTGTCTATCTCTTCCTCCCTCCTACCTTGGCGCGGTGCTCGACGTAGGCCCTGCGGTCGACCAGTAGCTGCACCACCTCGTGGCGGCCTTGGAAGCAGGCCAGCGTCAGGGCCGTGTTACGGTTCGTCTCGATCTGGGCGTTGATGTCGCTACCCATCTCCAGCAGCAGTCTGTGGACGTGTGGAAGACGGTGTTGAAGTCAGTGTGCGGGGAGTCAGCGGGGGTAGCGTGGGGCGGTTTAACGAGACTGAGATTGAGTACAGCCACATGGCGGAAGGGGTTTAAGCTGGTGCGTCGGTTAATTAGGTGCTTTACAGCCATTTAACGTCAGTCAACGATACAAATTGATGGCAAAATCGACTGGCCGTGACAGCTGCTTTTTAACTGCATGGCCGCTTCTTTTCTCCATCCCTCTTTCAAGCCTTACCGCATCTCCCTCTGTCTGTCTCTATCCCTGTCTCTATCCCTGTCCCAGGTCCCTGTTTCTCTCTGTCTTTCTCCATCTCTTCCTGCTTCCTTGCTCTCATTCTCCGGCATTACTTTATCATCCCCTCTATACACTATTCCAGTCTCAAATGACACTTCCGTCTTCCGTCAAATGTCAAATGACGCTTCCGTCAAATGGCACATGTCAAATGACGCTTCCGTCAAATAACACTATCCGCCTCCCCTCCTCTCTCCCCAATCGACCCACCTGACAGCGGCCGTATGCCCATTCATAGCCGCCAGCATGAGTGGCGATATGCCGAGCTTGCTGCCCGTCCTGCTGTTGATCTCTGCTCCGTGGTGTAACAGCAGTTTGATGATGTTGACGTAGCCACCGGAGGCAGCCAGCGATAGGGGCGTGTAGTCCGAGACGTTACGGTGCTCCTTGTTGGCTCCCCTGTGGGTGGGGAAGACAGTTTTTAAGACTTGACAAGATATTGCAATAGCCATCATTAGCCATGGATTGTCTCAATACAAGTATGAGTATGAGTATGAAGAGAGAGGGGGTTAGGGAGAGTAGCGGGGACGGTGGGGACACGCGACTGAATACCTCCCTGTTGACTAAATACGACTGAATACCTCTCTCTCCCCTTCTCCCCTGTTCGAGAGAGAGGGAGGGGGTTAGGGAGAGTAGCGGGATTACAGAGGGTGGGGGACGAATGAATATCATGAAAGACCCTTGCTAAAATTGATATTGTTCAGACTAAGAATCTTTGGTGAGGGGGGGGGGGGGGCTGAACGTGAAGTCGATATGCTCTCATTACCTCAGAAGATCAAATCTGAAAGGCAGATATTGGCACCGGATTTGCTTTGCATGCAACATAATTTACATGAGTAAATGATCGTGAAATATGGGTATAATAACTGAAAGTCCAAAATAACTATGAGGGTTCAAACTCTTGCCAGCTGTCTATTCAAAGGTTTACATACAATCTCGACAATTATCATCGCCTCTTTTCTCTCAAAGATGCTTCTTCACCCGAGTTCACTGAGTAAAACCACTCACATCACCCAACTCCCTTCGCCCTCCTTTCTAACTGACCCTTCGCCCCTTTTCCCTTTCCGTCTCCCCCTCTCCCCTTCCTCTCTCTTCCCCTTACTCATATTTTCCCAACTCCCTTTAACCCATCCCTCCCCTCCCCCTCTCCCTCATCATGACTCACTGCTTGAGCAGGATCTCCACGACCTCATATCTGCCGCCGGAGCAGGCCAGTGACAGTGGCGTGTCCTTGGTCCTCTCGGACTGGGCCTCAATGTCGGCCTTACTGGCCAGCAGGATTTCCACCACTCCCGCGTGGCCGGCCGTGGCCGCCAGAATCAGAGGCGTGAAGCCCTTCTTGTCCCGGTGCTCTGTGGGAGAATTAAGGGGGGTTGTAAGGGGTGTAAGGGGTTGTAAGGAGAGTTAATGGGGTTAGCTTGGGTTAGTGAGGGTTGTAAAGGGGTGAAATGAGTGAAACATTGGGACCATTATGGGAGCCATTTGTGTGCAAGCATTTGCATAAATGCCGTTCTCCTTATTTGTCTAGCGGATGAGAAAAGTACGCTTACTAAACCGATAGCGCCACTGAGTCGTAGGCCGAGTATTTACAGGCCAAGTTGCTATATATAAAAAAAAAATAATATGCCGAAAGCAGCGCACATAAAAGCCGATCGAATGTACAATTACAGTTCCCTTCCCTCCTGTCTCCCTTCTTCCTCGCCCTAGTTCTCCTTCCATCTCTTTCCCTCCTCGTCATTAACTCTTCTTCCTATAGCTAATTTGTCGAACCCCTTCCTCAAGCCCAGTCCCACCGGCGCTCGATTTCCTCTCCTCCCTCCCTCCCTCACTCCCTCACTCACTCACTCACTCACTCACTCACTCCCTCCCTCCCCCCCCCCCCGGCGCCACTCACCGATCTGGGCTCCTCGTTTGATGAGTAGCTGTACGAGTTCCTCGTGTCCTCCAGCACAGGCCAGAGTCAGGGCCGTGTCGTGGTTACTCTCCGTCTCCGTATTCAGCTGGTCGGACGGAACCTGGGGAAGCAGTGGTTAAAAATCAGGGAACCTAAGGAGGTGTTTAGAAGTGTCAGAGGGAGCCTAGGGAAGCAGTGTTGGAGACAACAAGACACTGCTGGCTACTCTACGACTGTGTTGAGCTGGTCGGACGGAACCTGAGGAAGCAGTGGTTAAATGGATGTCAGAGTCCCAGCAGTGTCCCAAAATGGGTGTCAAGAGTCCCAGAAGTGTCCCAAAACGTGCAGGCTGCTGGTTTGAGCGAGAAACGACATTCAAATGAAAGCCATTTTTCACTCTCACCTCTCATAATCTAGAGCTTGATCAAGAGACACGTCTTACCAAGGCTCTTGATCAAGAGCCATTCCAATTAAAGAACAATACAGCAGCTGGTGTCGAGCACCTCAAGCAGCCCGATTCTACAAGGTCCTAGGTAATTTTCCACTTTAAATTGTACCAAGAAAAACATTTGTTTGGTCGATGGTCGTTTTAACTCCCTACATTATACCACCGGCTTGCACATTGGTCAATGTTTTCGTTCCCTTTTCCACTTTTTTTTTTGCCCTTATACACTTTTTTCCACTTTTTTGGGGGGGCGGGGTTATCCGACCGCAAATGTTTTACAGTCATCCCCTTTTCGGTGAAAATTTTCCCTCTAACACCGAAGCAAAAACAAAAACAAAACACACAAGCATGGTCTGAGGAATTTTCCCCCTCAGACACCCAGCCCAAAACACAAAACCGCGACAATGACCTGGAACCACGTTCTTGGAACCCTGACTCACCTGGGGCGGATAGACGGCCGCTCCGGCCGCCGACACGGGCGCCGCTGACGACACCACCGCTCCGGGGTAGGCCGGCGCGGGCGGCGGCGGCGGCGGCGCGCCAGCATACCCGGCCGCCGGGCTGAGCGGCTGAGGCTGACAGAGGCCCAGGTTCATCCCGTGGAGGGTTCCCTGGAGGTAACCTCGGGACCAGTCGGCCGCCGCCTGGTCCCCGGTAAGCTCGGGAGGTTCCCCGGCGCCGCCGGACGGCCGGTACATGTCTGTCAGGGCACGAGCCGGCGCAGCCACCTGCAACGGGGAGATAGAAAATGGGGAGAATATGTTAGTTAGGGGTGGTCACAAGCTGGGGCTATGAAGACTTCATTTTTCATCTCATTTGCCTGACCAGGCGGTCAGACATGAGACAGGGGCAGGCATTTCCAAGGGAATGAGATTAAAGTATGAATGCCAGACTAGGGAAATTAGATAGGGGAATAATACGGTCAGGTACTTTAGACGTAGTGGACGAGGGAATGATTATATAAGACACACTGTTGAGGGCCGGGGAAGCAGGGTTGGCATTTTTGCCGGCAAAAACTAGTTTATGCCATTTGCCGGTTTAAACCGGTTTTAACCGGCAAAAAGTGGCAAAAACTGGCAAAAACTCAGAATATCACAATGCTATGCCTAGACATGATTTTGAACAGGAAACATTTTAAGGAGAATTCGGTGAAAGCTTTACCTATGCTTTCAAACAGAAGTGACATTGACCATTGAAATGTTTCATACCTAACTCAGAAACATTTTCATGGGCTATCCATAAGGAGCTAGTAAGATGTCTTTTGGGGGTAATACCTAAATGAGCCAATGCAAGGGTGACTGGGTGAGTCCTGCACAATCAGAAGTGCGAAGAGGCATCTGCCATTGATATGCGCACGGCACCGCACGACACCCTACTTACCGAGGCCGCCCTGTCCCACTCTCCCCTTACATGGAAATACATTCCGTTGTGGATGTCTACCGACATGCATAATTGCATAGACATTTTAAGCAGGGATAAGTAATGAGGCAACTTCAGAATGTTAAGTGCATCTATATAACTACCAGAAACGCATTAAATGCATTTCTGTACATTTCAAATCCATTCCTAACTAGAAAAGTTGTAGGTTTGGCCATCTGATTTTTTGCCAGTTTTTGCCAGTTTTTGCCACCAGGGTTTCTGCCAGCCGGTTTAAACCGGTTAAAACCACTGGCAAAAACCAGTTTTTGCCACCCCCTGCCAACCCTGCGGGGAAGTACACAAAAGTGGGGAGCTTCTCCACAAAGGGCAATATTCTGGACGGCATATCGGAAGCAGAGAAACACAAACACACAAAGGCATTGGATTTACATGGCTTCAGATTAATCAAACACTTTCAGGATAACGCCTTTTCTCACCATCAGCCCGGCCCCGGACCTGCATCCGCCGGCCGCCACAGGCACGGGAACCAGCTCCATACCCGTCTCTCCGCTGGTGGCCGGGATAGGGGCGGATACGGGAACTCGGAGCCGCTGAGGAGGCGCGTCACCGCCCGCGGCCAGACAGCGAGATATCTGTAGGGGGGAGGGAGAGAGAGGAGGGAGGGAAGGGAGAGGGGAGGGAGAGAAGAAATAAAAACAGGAGCGAAAAAAGGAAACAGCAAGAGCGAGGATAAGAGTAAGAGGGAAAGTGAGAGATGGCGAGAGGCGGATAGGAAAAAGAGCAAGGTGAAAAAGGGAGGGGGCGGGTGCCGGTGGTGAGGGAAAAGTGGGGGGGGGCGGCTAAAGTCGAGTGCCGCGCTGGTTTCGGTGAGGTTCGCTGTGCCTAGGCAGCTGCTGGGCGAGGCCGTAACACTGGATATCGTTCAAGTTTTGGTGACATTCAAAAACGCCGACAGAGGATACACTTTGAAAGGCTGACAACAAGAAGTTTACGGATATCAAGGGGACACAGGTAAATAGAAAAAAAAATGAAATGTAAAAACCGTGAAACCGTCATAGGACCAAGGAATCGAATAATACCCAAGCCTCAACACATCACCCAAACCCACTAACAAAAGAAAAATAGCACCTACCCGCCCCAAGATTCGAACCCACGCCCCCACGCACCTGCGCCGCCACGGCCGCCTGCACGGCCACCCCCTGCTGTTGAGGCGCGCGGTTGTTGCCCTTCTTCTTTCCCTTCTTCTCGCTCCCCTCCTGTCCAGCCATCTCCAGCGGTATTCCCGCCCCAGGGGGCAGCTCCAGCGGCAGGGCTCCAGCTGCCAGCTGGGCGGCCGTGAGCTCCAGTGGGAGTCCGGCCGCGTTGGCCGCCAGTTGGGACTGGGTGAGCTCCAGAGCTCCGGCGGCCAGCTGGCCGGCGGAGAGCTCCAGCGGCAAACCGGCCACATACTGACCCTGCATGGCTGCGGGAGGGGGGGGGGGTTAGGGCACGTCTTTTTCATAGAAACATTGCCTAAAAAGGCTCCTGATGGTTTAAGACCGCGGCAGGCCGATTTTTGCAAAATTGTCAGAAAACCCAGGCTTGTGTTTGAAAAGAAAAGCACAAGTCTAACGAGCAGTGAACACAAACCTTCGGCTAGGGAAACCTCGACTTAAACCTCTCCCCTTCCTCCCCCTTCCCTCTCTCCCCCTCTAACTCACCCAGCTGGCTCTGCAGCAGCTGCAGCTGTTGCTCTCTCTCTCCCTCCCTCTCTCCCCCTCCTCTCGTAACTCACCCAGCTGGCTCTGCAGCAGCTGCAGCTGCTGCGGCTGCAGTCCGATGTGCGTCTGGAAGGCGGCGGCGGCCTGCAGCTGCTGGTACTGCCTCTGTATGCCGCTCGGCGGCGCCACTTGAAGTCCTGAGAACGGTACGCCATCGGGAGTCACTAACAGCTCGTCCGTCGGGACGCGCGAGCGGTAGTCGGCCGAGCACGTATCTGAGGTCACATGGTGTACAGGTGGTCAGCGAGAACATTCAGGGCCTAAGGCGCGGAGGGATCCGATGAGCATCAATCGGCTGAGGGCGAATTTCAGTGAGGGAGGTATAGGGGCAGTAATCGCATCACCCACGATCGTAAATACAACATACAAAATGTACAATACAATACAATACAAAACACTCGAGTGATGTGTTGATAGTGCTAACTACAATTACTTCCGAGGTTCCAGCGAATTTACTATCATTCCATAATTATCCTTCACAAGGCGTTGCACTTCACCCCATTACTAATTCCCTTTCACTGGTTTAACGTCTGATCACTATTTTACCTGTCGCTGTTACTGTTCTCGTTCCGCTCGGCTATGAATTTTCCTTGACATGCCAGAGTTTGATGAGGATGAGAAGAGTTTATCTATCTGTATCATACAGCCCAGACGGCCAGCCATCAATCATTTGCTCCCCTCCTTTAGATCAGCCTCATACTACTCTATCCTTCCGACCCACTCTCTCTCAATAGTCAACTGACCCTCCTTATCCTGCAATAAATCAAGTCAATACCCTCCTCCCCTTTCTCTCCCTCCCTCTCCTCTCTCTCCCGCTCTCTCCTCACCCTGCGTGTTCAGTCCGGTAAACTGCAGTCCCGCGGCAGTACAGGCCGCCTGGCTGGCCGCCGCCGCCGCCGCCTGGCTCGCAGACGTCGCGCCGTCGCCTTCCCACGCGGCCGGCGGTCGGCCGCGACTCGGTGAGGCGCTGCCCTCGCGTCGCTTCACGCCCTGGGCGGGGCCGGACGACGGCGCGGCCGGCGGACGGGTGGTGGGGGTGGTGGTGGTCGGCTCGGACGGGTAACGCTCGCCGCCGTGGCGCGAACGCTTGCCGCCGGCTGAGGGAGAGAGAAATGGCGGGAATGTAGTTAGACGGAGTTAGAACAAGCAAAGCATACGTTGGTCCATGCCATGAATCTATGATAACATGATTCAAGTTATATATGGTTGGTCGCATGACAGTCCTAAATAATTGAATATTGTCCATCAAACGCTAAGCATTTTATTGTCGAGCATCACCACTATTATGACCCATGATGTTTTTTCCTAGGATATGTAAATTTACAATATGATACCAAAGTTGCACACAGTTTTACAACACACACTAATTAATCGCACAACTAAATACAAAAAAAAATATGAAAATCTACCAACGAAGCAGTCATTGCATACCTCTTATCTATCTCCAAACCCAAGTCTATAGCTTCTATCGCTTAGTGTCGACGCATGCCACTTTGTACCGGCATGTAGAAAAATATTCCAGAGCCGGTACTGAATGTGACGTAGCGTCAGTTTGTGTACGTCTTGTTTGACGCCGCATTGGCTACATTCGCCAGCGCAGTAACACGAAGACGGTTATTGGACTGTCAAGCCTAAATTGAAGTCTAACCAAGCAGTAGGAAGACCTCAACCTAGCACGAGCGAAGATATAGCGCCAGTGGATGCGGTTACAAATTATAACGCCTTGTTTAGCAAACGCCCCCTTCCCTACCAGCCTGGTCTAGCTGACAAATCTCCAACCTAGCCTGAGAGAAGAGAGCCAACTAGGCAAACCTAGTTCGTCAATCCCCACCTCAAGTGCTTTCATGCCAGCGTACAATCCAGGCAGCCAATAACCTAAAAGATGGCAAAAAGCGCCCTTTTTCCTAACCCTTCATCGTCTCCAGTCTTTCCCTCCTCTTCCTTTTAAGTCTCTTTCCCTCCCTGCCCCCTTCCTTCAGCACCCCCTCCCCACTCCCTCACCGGTGGTCTCATCGCCCTCTCCGGCGGCCGCTCCGGCGGCTGCGGCGGGCGGCAGCGGCGGCGGCGGCGGCGGCGGCTCGTCCCTGCTCGGCGGCGGCGGCAGGTGGGGCGTGTGCAGCAGCTGGTGCTCCACCTGCTGCTGAAACTGCTTTATCTGCTGCTGCAGCTGTTTGCGCTGCTGAAGCAGCTGTACCTGCTGTCGCTGGTGGATCTGCTGACCTGCTGCCGAGCCGCCGCCCGACTTCTCCATCTGCGGGGGAGGGGAGGGGAGGTCACGAGATGGAAATAGCGGTTCCACACCGCCACGTCGCCGAAGGAGCCGTGTGGTTCGTAAAACAAGATGAAGACGCAGGTATCGATAATGTTATCGTTTTTGTCTTCCCGGGTGTCAAGTTATGTTTTTCTCATATTACATTCTGTTGCATTGTCGTGAGTATAACTTTCCGAGCTAGGAATATTTCTGTCGTATTGTAAACGAGCGAGCGAGCGGGTTTATCGGTGGTTTAACAGAAAATGTTTTCCATGAGCGACCCGACCCAGTCCCGCCCGGCCCCGTTACCGCTATTCACAATTATCTCTACAAATACCTCTGTAACCCTCAACCGATCGACAAGCGGTCTTCAGCATCAGGTAAATCCTTCAAATCATAAACCCAACTATTTTTGATCGATATGGGTGACCAACACATATTCCACTCAGACTAGCCCGACCGAGAGGGGTCCATCTCACCACCGCTCGCCACTACACACACCTGTCTCTGTCCAGCGGCTGTCCCATTCATATTACCTCGATCCTCACTCCCATCACGCAACCATTATCAATATCTCCCTTGCTAACTCACGTATTGAGTTAGCAAGGCGGCAGACTCACATAGACTAGTCTGGTCTCTCTCTCAGTCCTTCGCTATAAGCCACAGCCCCTCTCCCTCCTCGCCTCCTTCACTCTTTCTTTACACACCTTTACACACCTCACTTTCCTCACTCTTTCCAAACCCACCTGTCTCTGTGCCATCACGGTCTGCTCCAGCTGCTGCAGTGCCGCCACATTCTGCTGCAGCGCTGCCAGCTGCTGCTGGTTAGCTGCCAGCTGGGCAGCTGACGTCAGCTGGCGCTCGGCGGTGGTGGGACCGGCTGCTGCAGCTGCTGTAGAGGTGGTGGTAGATGTAGCTGGTGTGGCTGCGGCAGGCGCCGGAGTCTTGGTGGTGGTGGTGGCCGGCGCTGCGGTGGTCGTCTGAAAAATGGCGAGACGAGAGTTAGTTGGAGCGCAAGATAAGAAAGATGAGACATTGCAGGTGTCTGAAAATGGGACAGGAGCTGTTAGCAGCTCTAGATAAAGTGGAATGAAACCTCCCGTCTCCCTCATTCATAGCTGGTCCACTTCCACGTATCTTGATCTTCATCTGCTTTTTCCTTGCATCCTCGAAACATCCTCTCCATAGTCTCTCGCTTACTCTAGTTTCCGCTACTTCCCAATCATCTCGGTCCCCGCCGTCTTCATCCCGCCCACCCCGTTATCAATTCGTACCGCTCGCTCAATTACATTCACATTCCTTTCCTCCTCAGGCTTCTAGACGGATGCCTTCCTTACATATTCCTCCTCGTACTCAATTTTCATCGTCAGCCCTTACCCAGATATTTTCCTTTCTGCCGCCTGCTTCTACCGTATCTCCCCTCCTTCTCCCACGTTATCTTCCCTATATCAGCTCGCCTCTCCTTTATTCTCACCTGTCTGGGTACCTTCCTCTAGTCTTTCTTGCTGACGGGCTTGACCCTCGGTCTGTCTCCCCTTCTACCCATATCTATAATTCTTCTCTGTCTCCCCTCCTGTCCCTCCTTTTCTCTCCTCCCCCTCCCTTATTCTCACCTGTCTGGGTACTTTTCTTTTGGTCTTTCTTTCTGACGGCCTTGACCTTCGGTTTCTGCCCCTCCCCCTTCTCCCCACAATCTATTCTCCCCTCATTCTCCCCTCCTTTATTCTCACCTCTCGGTACTTTTCTTCTAGTCTTTCTTGCTGACCACCTTGACCTTCGGTCTCTGTCCCCTCCTCGACTTCTCCCACATCTTTTCTTTCGTCTCCTATCCTTCTCCCCTTCTCCCCACATGTATTCTTCCCTGTCCTTCTCCCCTTCTCCCTCTCCTCCTTTATTCTCACCTGTCTGGGTACCTTCTTCTGTTCCTTCTTGCTGACCGCCTTAGCCTTGGGTCTCTGGTCGGCCGGGGGCTGCCCCGCCGCAGCCGCAGAGCTCGGGTTGGTCACGATCACTGATTCGCGGCTCTGAAGAGAACAAACATAGTTGGTTAGTTAGTTTATTGACACTTGATAAAAACATTATACATACAATGAATATGGATAAAACTCAGATGACAGGCGTGTCCACCAAAACACATGTCATAGACTTCTATATGTACCAAAAGGCTGCTTAGAACATACATACAAGGTGGTAAGACTGATGGGAGCATGAATAGGCTATGGTTTCAGACGGGAACACACTTTAATTGTTATGTAACCCGTAACACTGTTGTTAACCATTAGGCCGTATCATGTCGATTTCTTAGTGACTTATGACGGTTTGGTGTTTGTTGCAACTAATTTTCGTTCCCCTTTTCTTTTCCCGCATCAATTCAATCACATCACATCGCTTATTCATCCATATTCTATTCATTAGCCATTTCTTCACTCATTCACTCATTCATTCATTAATCATTCTTGCCTCCTTATCTAAAACTTCACTTACTCCTCTCATTCTCACCTCCTCATCCGGTTCTGTCTCCACCTCCTAGCGTGTTCTGCATCCTTCCCTTTCCCCTACATTCCTGTCCCTCCTCCCTCCCTCCGGCCTTCTCCCTCTTATCCCTCCCTCGATGGTACACGATTCCCATCCCTCCCATCCTCCCTCTCTCCCACTCACGGGCTGTTGTCCAGTGCCCTCTGCGGCCGCCGGTGGCGGCTGCTGGGGCGCCGCAGCGGCCGCCGCCGCTGCTTCAGCCAGGCCTGGCAGGCCGCGTCTCAGTTCCTCCGGCATGCGAGACGCCAGCGTGCGGGTTAGCTGGGTCAGCTTCTCAATCTCCTCGCCCTCCTGAGGAAAGGCGGGGTGAGAGAGTGGGTGAAGTGGATGGAAATGATTAAGTGAGGCTCGTCATGCATGTATGTTGGTAGATAGTTGCAAGCGCATATGTTGCATAAGCAGAACCAATAACGCGGCTCCACAAGTAGCCTATAACTGCCCATCCATCCTCATTACATTATAGGTTTCTATGATCTAAAATAGTTGCTTCTTAATATTGACGGTCAGGACATTACGTTACATCACAATTCCAACAAGTTCTTCCCCGCCACACACCATATGCCAAGTCAATTCAATGTCAATTATTCGCCACTTGCCATAAAACCACTTATTTTCTAAATGGGATATCTTCATACTTATATCCTAAATACTCGCCTTACCCCTGGAGGGAGGAGTTGACTCCCACAGTCTTCCTAAAATATTTCCTATCCACTGTCTTCCTACCATTGTCCCGGGCTCACCCCGACTTCAGTTCCTTCCCAACTCTGGACTCTGACCACACAGTCTTCCTAATATGTATCCCATCCACACACCATCTTCCTACATCCACCCACCATCTTCCTACGACGATCAGAAATGATCCTGCATCTACTAGATGGAGTCGACGAAATTATAAGTCTAAAGTAAAAGTAAGTCTACAATTTCCCTCGTTCCCTCGTTCTTTCTTCCGCTCCAAACCCACCTGATCTCCTACATCGGGCCTCCTTAACATCTCGCTGATGTACTGCTCCAGTCGATCGGAGGTCGCCCGGCTCAGGGCCGCCTCGTCACCCACATCCAGAGCCAGCAGACCGGGGTCAAGGAGGTCCGTTGGGGAGGTGACGCAGCACGGCTGGGTCACCGGGGAGGACGGCGTGTACGGCGGTGTCTTCATCTGTGGGGCAGAGAAAGGGGTAGTGTGAGCATGGTGGTGTCTTGAAACACACCTGAAATACACCTGAAAAAGCCGCATTGTAATCTTAAATGCGTACACACTATACATACACCAGCTGATCGTTGATTCTTCTCTACTTTTTTCGCCTTTCTTCTTCCTTCAAAAACGCTATCTTTCAACTAGTATACGTGCCATAAGCCTTGGCAAAGTTGGCTTCACACGTTATGTTAACGAACGTTAAGCCTTTCTGATGTCCAGAAAATACATATTCTTTCTCCGCTCTCCCAAAATATTATTTATCACAATGCACACCCACACACACACACACATACCGGTATCCCATCTACTCACAGAATTATCTCTAATACCCTCACCTTTAACCCCTAACTCGATTAAAATTATCGTTTTCGATTCAAAATATCACCAGTTTCGATTCAAATTATCGCGGCGAACCGAACGCGGGAAATGTCGAGTAGTGGGTCCGTGGTGTCATTCGCAACAAGCACTGCTTAGCGGGGCACCCGGGCCCACAGCCACCCATTCATCCATTCGAACAAAATTTATTTAGAAAAATCCCCTACTCACCGTGTAGATGTTGTCGGCCTCTCCCTGTCCGACGGACCGCGAGCGACGCCTCTGGCAGGTCTGTTTCCCGGCCGCCGTCTCCCCGCTGCCACCTCCTCCACCTCCACTGGGCTGGGCGGGCAGCAGCTCGAACGAGGCCGAGCCGGCCGCCGCGGCGCCATCCGCTGCGGGGAGAGAGAGGGAGTTTGAGAAGGGAGTGTGAGAGGTAGCGAAGGAACCTCTGGAGAGTACAAGTGGAGTAAAAGTTCTGGAGTATAAGGGGAGAGTGTCTTCTATTCCGTGCTGTGCTGACTGGGGTCTAACGCAATCAAGTACAGAAGCCAGTCACAACAGTCACAAGATTCTGCATCAGCCTCAAAATATGGCAAATAAGTTGGAGAAGTTTATTGTTTTGTGTTTGCTAAGGTTAGTTAACCAAAAACTTATACCAATGGAAATTCAAAGAGTCCAAGACTAGCAATCAGAGTGACTACGAATTACTCATGTAGCTGAGTAAAGTCATCCGCTAAAATCGGTACAAGTGTTATCACCCATCATAGTACGTTATCAGACATAAAATCAAGTGTACATCACTCATCGTCACGTTATCAGACATAAAATGCCACCACCACCGTTTTCCCCAGATACGTACCGGTGTGGTAGTGCGCGGTCGAGTTGACCTGGAGGGACAGATCGGTCTGCGCCTGAGAGGCGGCCACGCGCGCAGCCGCCGCCGCCGCCGCGTCACCGCCCTCGGTCGTCTCGAAGGCGCCCGGCATCTGCAAGTGGCGGTGAAGGGAAATGAACATTTGTCAGCAATGGGATTCGAACCTACATCATCTAATCCGTGATAAAATGTTTGGTTCGCTGAGATTATAACTATGTATATCAGCGCGATAAATTCCTTCTCGCGCTGAAATTTGGACATAAATAGTCAGGTACTTTAATAGTTGTTGGGTTCAAAACCATGACACAGCAAGGATAAACTAATGCCTATCTTGTAATTCGAGCCCTAATCATCATAATCATTTTCCCCGTTCTAAGATTCGAATGCATACTCGTCATGCAAAAACTTTGTCAGCGGAAGTATTCCAGCACAAGCCGTTACAATTGATTTTGTCAGATGCGCGATTCGAACGAACAAAATTTCGACAAATTTTCTGTCCACACTAATAATCGAACAAAAACCATCACGATAAATGTTCCGCCCGCGCTGGGAATCGAGCCCACGCGCCCACCTGCGCCTCGGTGAGCGGCTGGATGTCGGGGTAGTCCATGAGTAGCTCCACCACGGGCGTATGGCCGTTCTTGGCGGCCTCCATCAGCATGGTAGAGTTGTCCTGAGGAGGGAGAGGAGGTAAGAGGTCAGAGGGGTCAACATGTCATGGTTGATAGAAAATACGAATCACGAGTCAGTAGGCACACAATGAAGATAATCCCAGACTGAATAGCATCATCAAATTAGTTTGCTGAGTGCAGCTGTTGCGTTGCTGGATAATGCCTGGTTTTTATATTGATGTTTACATTTACTTTCTATATACTTGGATAGGCTTTGATTAATTGCAAGCCCATCTAAGACTTATTACGACTTTTTATACGTCTTCATCATGCAACTAAAAAGGCAAAAACAGAAAAAAATCCCCTCTACTTTCTCAAATATCTCGTTCATACCATTCACAGCCTCTCTTCCACATTACGGTTAATCCCGCTCTCAGATCGAATCAGATTATTCCCGAGGTGTCGGCTTTTAAACACCAACCCATAACTTCACATCGCTAACCCGGTACCTCCTACCCCATCCCTTACCCCCGTCCCATCAAACCTTCCATCAAATCCCTGAAATCGAACTCACCTTGAGTATGTGGTGCGGGTTGGCTCCATGCTGCAGCAGGACCTTTACCACATGAAGGTGCCCCCCGTGGCAGGCCAAACTCAGCGCCGTGTGGTCATTATTGGCCGTCGCTCGGTTGACGTCAGCGAATCGACTCAGGAGGAAGTTGACGGTACAGAGGTGGCCGGCGCGCGCTGCCTTCATCAGGGCGGTGCGGCCGCCCTCGGCCGCGTGCTCCTGTGGAAGGACGAGGGGGGAGACAGTGTTACAGAGGGTTCCTGAGGTCGAGGATGTTGAAGATTGTGATCCATCAGTGGGAGGTTGGACATAACCGGAAGCAGTCACAGTGACAAATAAATACAAAACGCTGATACCTTAGCTGCATAACTTGCACTGCATTTTTGTAGTACGGAGTGCACTACCATACGCCACCAACCAGTCGGTGTAGTATACTTTTTAGTAGATTTTCCCTACACCTAGGTAGGTATATTTTGTAAAAGTTTCCCAACAGACACGACTCGCCAGCGGCGCTCCATGATAGAGCAAAACCTTCGACTACGTCAGTAGTGTATTTTGTAGTCAAGTAGTATCCACATAATACCCTACGCATGAAAGTACCCTAATAACTCCCTACTCACAATTATATCCTAATACCCAGCAGTGTATTATATAACAATATAGTTAAATCAGCTGTGACACTGTAGTGCAAATCTGTAGTAGATTCCCCTACATCACTCACCAGAGCGGCGCCACGGTCTAGCAGCACCTCTGCCACGTTAGTATGACCGTTCTCACAGGCGTAGGTCAGGGCCGTGTCGCCGCCCGTCTGGGTGACCGCGTTCACGTTGGCTCCGCGATCGAGGAGGTACCTGAAGTGGTAGAAACACGTTAGAATGAGATGAAAAGGGCAGCTATGCGGATCTAGGAAGGGAAGTATGTTAAGGCAATTGTTGTGGGTGGGGCGTAGTGGACGGAACAAAAGACTGGTCTAACACGACATTTCTGTGGACGCCGACTGCAGGTACAATCATACCCAAACTTCCCGTTTTCTTATCGTGACCAGCATCTGGGTACTCTCTACGGGTCATGGGTCCCGTGATAGTCCTAGTTTGTACTTCACAAGACACTTCTCAGGGCTCTGTGATTTCCCAGTTCCCCTATTATCCCCCAGTCGTTCCCGCTATTCCAACTGACCATCAAAAGGTGCCCCTCCTAGCCGGGACCCTCGTTACTCCCGTTCCCCTGCTATTTCCGCTATTATCCCCTAGGTAGTCCCCGTTTTCTCTCACCTGACCAGCTCGAGGTGCCCCTCCTGGGATGTCCCACGCTATCCCCAGTTGTTACCCTAGTTTTCTCTCACCTGACCAGCTCGAGGTGCCCCTCCTGGGGTGTCCCACGCTATCCCCAGTTGTTCCCCTAGTTTTCTCTCACCTGACCAGCTCGAGGTGCCCCTCCTGGGGTGTCCCACGCTATCCCCAGTTGTTACCCTAGTTTTTCTCTCACCTGACCAGCTCGAGGTGCCCCTCCTGGGGTGTCCCACGCTATCCCCAGTTGTTCCCCTAGTTTTCTCTCACCTGACCAGCTCGAGGTGCCCCTCCTGGGGTGTCCCACGCTATCCCCAGTTGTTACCCTAGTTTTTCTCTCACCTGACCAGCTCGAGGTGCCCCTCCTGGGAGGCCTCTCGTTGACACTCGCTATACCGGCGTTACCCCCTCATTATCCCAGTTCTTCCCCTATAAGCTCTCACCTGACCAGCTCGAGGTGCCCCTCCTGGGAGGCCTCCATCAGAGGAGTTGAGGCTCCGAGCTCGATGTCCGCGCCCGCCTGCAAAGCGTGGAAAAGAGTCAGAGACAGAACAGAGAAGCAGCTTTCACAGTCATCATGCGGGAGGGAGGGCGGAGCTTAGTCTGCGTGCGGCTGCGTATGGGAGTTGATGTTGCCTCCATGAGGTCTTTGAGTCCCACGAGGGGCGGGGTGGCGGTTACCAAGGCCTGACGAGACACGCCAATTCGTGACAAATCGCTCTATTCGATATAATTTTGCATGAGACATTAGTCCGCTGTCTCTCCTCGTCCCAATACCCCGTATACTATGATCCTTCATCATTCTTCCGTGCCAGCATTTAAGTCTACCACTACCTATCATACAGCCTTTCCTTCCATACCTGTATAAGGAAGTCTGCCACCTAGCCCAAACCGCCAAAGCAGGCCGTCTCCCGAGTCTCCTCACTTCTACCCTCCTTCTACCCCCATACTACCCCATACTATCCCGTCCATACCTAGATAGGGAAGTCTGTCACCTCGACGAGCCCGCCACAGCAGGCCAGCGTCAGCGCCGTCTCCCTCACTTCTATCCTGCTTCTACCCTCATACTACCCCATTCTACCCTCCATACTACCCCTATATTACCCCCATTTTACCCCATCCATACCTGTATAAGGAAGTCTGCCACCTCGACGAAGCCGCCACAGCAGGCCAGCGTCAGCGCCGTCTCCCTCACATCTACCCTGCTTCTACCCTCATAGTATCCCATTCTAACCACCATACTCCCATATTACCCCCATTCTACTCCGTCCATACCTGGATGAGGAAGTCTGCCACCTCGACGAAGCCGCCACAGCAGGCCAGCGTCAGCGCCGTCTCCTGGGTCTCCTCGGTCACGGCGTTAATGTTGGCCTCCTGGGACAGTAGCAGCGCCACCATCTCCTCATGCCCCTCCCTGGCGGCGGAAATGGTGGGTTCAAATCTCGGAACGGACGGAATTTTTACAGCCTGCAGGAGAGTAAAGTGTAAACCATGTGTTTTATCATTTATGACGGCGTTAATGTTGGCCTCCTGGGACAGTAGCATCGCCACCATCTCCTCATGCCCTCCCTGGTGGCACACAGAGCGGAAAACGTGGGTTCGATTCCCAGGACGGGCGGAAATGTTCACGAATGTGAATTTAGATATTTTTGATAAGATTCTTAAAAGCAGTGGAGTAAATATCCAAAGTGATTGAAGAAAAAAGATGACATATTCAGGTACTTCTGCTCTTCCAAGCTCTTGTCCCCTTATACACCCACTGACACCCTCTCGACCTAACAATCGGTCCATCCCCTTCTGAGACTGACCTGGAGGCCTCCATGAGAGAAGTGTGGCCCTCTTACCCCCTTTATACCCCCTCTGACTGACCTGCCGGCCTCCATGAGGGGCGTGTATCCCTCTTACCCCCTTCATACCCCCTATTACCCCCTTTATACCCCTTTGACTGACCTGGCAGCCTCCATGAGGGGAGCACATCCCTCTTAAACCCTTCATACCCCCTATTACCCCATTTATAACCCCTCTGACTGACCTGGCGGCCTCCATGAGGGGCGTGTATCCCTCGTCGTTAACCTCCTCGATGTTGGCTCCCCTGTCGAGCAGCAGCAACGCCAGCTCCACGTGGCCGCCGCAGGCAGCCAGCGTCAGAGGTGACTCGAAACTGTCCGCCGGCATGTTGACCTGAGGGGAGGAGAGGTCGGGTCAGGTCAGCGTCAGAGGTCAGCTCAGCGGCAGAGGTGACTCGAAACTGTCCGCCGACATGTTGACTTCAGCAGAAAGAGGGAAGAGTGCAGAGGTTAGGTCTGAGGCGACAGCTCAGGTCAGGGAAGATCAGGTTTTATCCTCTATCCTCTTCTTCCCATATCATACAGCGCCCTCATCCCTCTTTCAATCTGGCCTCGCCTCACTAATTTCACATATTATTTCCCAATAACACCTTCAAACTAGCAGTATATGAGTTTTCTTCTTCCATCCGTTTCTCTCCCTCTCCCCCTCTATCTCGCTCTCCCTCCCCTCCCCTCCCCTCCCCTCCCCTCCCCCTCCCCTCCCCCTCCCCCTCCCTCTCCTCTCCCTCCCCCTCCCCCTCCCTCTCCTCACCTGCGCGCCGGAGTCGAGCAGCAGCCTGGCCACCTCCACATGACCATCCATGCTGGCTTCCATCAGAGCCGTGTGCATCTCCTCGGTCTTATGTTCCTGGTCGGCGCCGGCTCCCAGCAGGAACCGCACCATGGCCAGGTGGCCCTTGTAGCAGGCCAGCGTCAGCGCCGACTCCTGGAGAAGGGGGAGAGAATGTTGTCAAAACAGTCAGAGCAGAGAATTTGAAGGTTGCCATTTGTGATGACTGAGGCAGCTAAAACCAGGGCAGGGGCGGGAAGGACAGAATGGGAGCATAGTCATCGCCAGGTGGCCCTTGTAGCAGGCCAGCGTCAACGCTGACTCCTGGGGGAGGGGGAGAGAATGGTGTCGGTCAAAGCAGTCGGTAATGATTGACAAGTGACAACTATATATGGCACATGACTGAGGCGGTGGTGAGACAGGAGCAGGGGGCGGGAAGGATAAAATGAGATTTAAACTATCGGCCAGGTGGCCCTTGTAGCAGGCCAGCGTCAGCGCTGACTCCTGGGGAAGGGGGAGGCGTGGTTGTTAGAACAGTGGTTTATGTTTGAGGCAGCGGGTCAGGGCGAAATCAGGATGGGAATCGAGCCACGGTCGAGTTTTTTTTTAGCAAGAGAGTGCAAAGCTGACATCTGGTGAAAGGGGAGGGGTGGCGGTTAGAGCAGTGGCATTAAGGCCAGGTTTGCAACAAGATGGACTCAAAAAGCTGCCTCTTCTTCCTTTCCCGCAAAACTAAGGCTCTCTACCTTTGAGTGTGACATCCAATTAATCGCCCATATATCCCCTTTCACCATCACACTCGGTATGCTCTCATCGTTGGCATCGCTTCCTTCGTCAATTGTGGTGCTAGCTTTGTATTTGGATTCCAGTTCCCGTTTTTCTCGGTACCTTGAACTCGTTGGAGTGGGTGTTGATGCCGGCGCCGTGCTCCAGCAGGATCTGTAACACACGAAACGGCAACGTCAGGAGCAGCACCGCCATAGACAACGTTCTCATGGAGGGCATCGTCGCAGAAAGCATGGGTGTGGACAGCACAGTCATAGAGATCGTGTATTGTTACACACAGAGATATAAAGAACAGCCAGGTGAACGAAGAACAGTCATAGGCATTGTGTATCGTCATACACAACGAAATATGCGTGTAGTGTTATACAATTAAACACCATCGTAGTAGCATGTTAAACATCTTCGGTATGTTATGGCTATGCAGAATCCTTAACGTGTTGAATATATTTACGTCACATTACTGATACCAGCATAAATTTGTCATAATGTTTGACAATTGTCATAAATACATAAGCAAATGACTTCGCTTTATAAGCGGATTTGGACAATGAGTATCGACCAAAAACCCGTTTGTAATACGCACTTATTATGTGCATGCGCAAGCCTGGCATTACTATTAGCATTTTAGCAGCATTAGCATCTGAGGCATCGCTGGACCATTTCGTGTCGTTCACCCCACCAGTATTGTGAGAAGGCAGACATAAACAGCATAGCTGCCATTGCTAGGCAGCGACGAAACGTCAAAACCATTCCAAGTTCGCAGTAGTAAACGGTATAAAACGTATGATGACATTAGTGATAGCAAATGTCGAACTCTTTACATGGCATTCTATAGCTACCAGCTGTGGGGTTCTCACGAGCCCGTCACGTGTTATTTCACACGTGGCCCAACCCAACATAGCACACGTGTTACTGTTTTGAGACATGCCAGAGGCCACGTGTGTGCCACGTGTTTAATATGCGTGTATAATATACCTAGTTACACAATACACCTTACACAAGCATCACGCATCAACCACGTGAAACACTGACGCAAATCAAAACGCATCAAATTGATCATGTGCCTCAAACGATTTAAGTTATGACAACCCACATGTTAGGTGTTAGACATACATGTGTAAACGCATAACATCACAGAACGTCACATCATAATTTCGCTACGCATGTTTCACGTGTCGCCCTACCACGTGTGTTCTTACCACGTGGCACACGTGTCCGGTGACCCCGACCCTGTCAGTCATCATAATCTCCCTACGTATGTTTCACGTGCCGCCCTGCCACGTCTTCTCTCTCACCACGTGCTACACATGCCCAGTCCCTGCCACGTGTTCCTGTCACGCTATGCATGTCACACGTGTCTCATCACGCCACGTGTTCCCACCACGTGTCACACGTGTCTCGCCACGCCATGTATTCCCACCACGTGTCACACGTATCCCCTCCCGCGCCACCACGTGTTTCCCACCCGCCACGTACCTGCGCCACGTCCACGTGTCCGGCCGAGGCGGCCTCCATGAGGGGCGTGTGGCCGTTCTCATTGGCGTCCTCGATGTTGGCGCCCGCCTCGAGAAGCGCGCGAACCACCTCCACGTGGCCGCCCGAGCAGGCGTACATCAGGGGGGTGTTGCCTGCGCGCGGGGAGAGGGGGAGGGGGGTTAGTTGGAGGGAGCGGACAGGCGTACATCAGGGGGTTCAGCTGCCTGCGCGGGAGAGGGAGGGATGGGGTTAAACGTTGGGGTGGAGGGAATGATGATGATGATGAATTGGTGTTTTTGGGCGCCCGGACTACAGTGGTCATCGGCGCCGGGGGTGGAGGGGTGATGGCAAGTGTCGCCAGGGAGAAAGGGAAGATAGCGCGCAAATGGGGCAGTTACGAACTCAAATCTGCGAGACAGGCACATGACTGATAGATGGACCAAAAGAGGTAAGCCCACACTACTGGCACTCAGTTTTAATACATGAATGACAGATCCAAGCGTAAACGAACAACTAACAGCAATCAAGCTCGACTGATTTTCATCCTTTCTTAAACACAGCCCATGTCAGCCAATGCATAACGTATTTCGTGCTAACACATTGACACATTACTCCTTCGGAACTATCTTCGTCCAGGGTTCGCTTTGGCGATCATTGCCATGACAACCAAGTTGTATCTCTCATGGCGGCGAAGATAACTCCATTATTGGACAGAAAGTACTTTTGCTCATTGATTCTCCGGAGTGGGAGCGCAACAACGCACAAGCGTCATCCGCGCGTTGTCATGGCAACCCGCGTACTACATGAGACGCTGGTCACGTGTGCGCTGATGGCGAAAGAAAGATCATGGACGGATAAAGTCGATTGCCTCAGGCATTAACATTCATGCGTTTATTGATCTATGTGCGGGATCTATTTGTGGACGTATGTGTGTATGTGTAACTTGGCTTTGAACTGGTCTTGGTGTTCAGAATATACTTTGACTATGTTTTACGTTTAATCGATCCACGGCCATGACTACATTTGGCCATGACATGACACGGCCATGACACTACTACAGTTAGTTCCTGAGCCTACGAGCCCTGTCTTGATGTTTACTGTGTGTATATGAAATACCTATAAATGTGATACACGCTCAATCAATGTTGATTTACACCAACTACTTTCCCTGCGTTCACCTTTCCCCGTATTTGCAGGTTAAGCTTTGAAAGTTATTTTACAGTATCCTTACCACATTACTTAAAAAAAAAACACACCTGAGCTGCTCTGGGCGTTGACATGGACTTGGTGTTCGATCAGTCTCCGCTCCACACACACACCAACTTTTTCCCAACTTCACCCCAACATTTCCCCAGCCTTTCCCCAATGAGTCACCTGAGCTGCTCTGGGCGTTGACGTCGGCCTTGTGTTTGATCAGTTCCCCAACATTTCCCCAGCCTTTCCCCAGCCTACCTGAGCTGCTCTGGGCGTTGACGTCGGCCTTGTGTTTGATCAGTTCCACAACAATACCCCAGCCTTTCCCCGACCCACCTGAGCTGCTCTGGGCGTTGACGTCGGCCTTGTGTTTGATGAGCAGCCGCACGACATCCACGTGGCCGGCCGTGGCCGCCTCCATCAGCGGCGTACAGTCGCCCTTCATACCGCGGTCCTCCACGTTGGCGCGCATGGCGAGCAGTACCTGACAGAAAGGGGGAGAGTCAGTACATGTACTTAATATTGTACGGTCAGAGGGGACGCGAGCTGATTTCAATGCCATCTTTGTCAGACTAGCTTCCTTGATAACCACTGACATGAAGTCCCAGCGTTTACATTTTCCCTCCGGTAAGGCTACTGGACTTCGCTGGCAACCCCTTATTCCTTCGTCCACTTATTCCTTTACCTTTTCCAATGCCTAACCCCAACTTGACTCTTTTCTAGACTATGCTAGCTAAACTCTTCCTCCACTGACCATTACTGGCATGTCACCATGTCACATGTCTTTTTGTCACCATGTCACATGTCTTTTTGTCACCATGTCACATGTCTCTTTGTCACCACGTCACATGTCTCTCTCTCACCATGTCACATGTCTTTTTGTCACCATGTCACATGTCTCTTTGTCACCATGTCTCTTTGTCACCATGTCACATGTCTCTTTGTCACCGTGTCATATGTCTCTTTGTCACCATGTCACATGTCTCTTTGTCACCATGTCATATGTCTCCATGTCACCATGTCACATGTCTCTTTGTCATCATGTCTCTTTCCCATGTCACATGCTCGCGTTCCTTCTCCTCGAGCTCACCTCAACACATATATTTTTACACAGTACCCTCCCACCTTCACTCTTATCTCACCTGAGCGAGTTCGTAGTAGCCCGAGTGGCAGGCGAGCGAGAGGAGCGACTCTCCCTTGTCGGTGGTTTCGTTGACGGAGGAGCCCTCGTCCAGCAGTCGACGGACGGCAGGGACGTTACCGTGCTGACACGCGTCGACAAGAGACGGTCTGTGGAGGGAGGGGGTCAGAGGTCAGTGTTGGAGGGTCATGGGTCATGTGAAGGGTCAAAGATCAAGGGAGAAATTCTGAGGGACACAGGGCGTCAGGGGCCAATGCACGTGGGGTTAAGAGGGGGTTAGGAATCAGAAGAGAGGACGGAAGGTCAGGGGTCACAGTCAGAAGTCAGGGGTCACGGGTCAGCTGAGGGGGCGAGTGAGGAATCAGAGTATTGCTTGAGATGGTCTGAGGGACTCAGAGGGTTCAGACCTAGAATGGCGCAATAAGAGTTCTAGGAGCACGAAGCAATGCTAGAAAGGTACGTGAGGTTCAGAAGAGATGACCTGAAGGACACAGTTTTTCAGAGGTTACTTGGACCTTAGGTCAACCGTCAAGGTCAACGAGGTAGCAGGTCATCATAGAGGGTTAAAGGGACAAAGGGACGGACATCATCATCAAAGGGTTACGTAATTAGCCAAGTATCACATGAGGGGTCACCGGTCAGCCTACAGGAACTCTGACCCAACTAGAATCCTCCCGGTCAAAGTCTCCACGAAACACGCCGTAAAAAAACGGCGACCCCGTCGCCTAGCAACGGCCGTGGCGGCGGGCGGGCGCCTCCACTTTCAAGGTCGCAGACGTCGTGGACGCATTATAAATAGACAGGGGAACAGGCTGTGTAGAGTGGGGGGAGGGAAGAGAGAGTGACGGCGAGTTCCAGGAGTCGTGCGTGGTAAGAGAAGTGCATAGGGAGAGAGTGGATGTATCTCAGTGACCAGCTGCAAGAGTCTAAAATTAGTCAATATTAAGTCAAAATTCACGTCGGCAATAACAGGAAAAAATGGTGAAATATGTTATATAACATGATGAGATGGCATTAAGTATTTCAAAGTAAATGAAACCGAGGGTTAAATGAGATAATTTTCAACTGCGAACCTTGCTACAACACAAAGAAGCCTTACATCAGCAAAAACGGACAACCACCACAAAAAAATGACCCAACATCGCCACCCGCCGTCGTCAGAACCTATACGTCAGACGACAAAACATGTCGCATTCCTCACCCCCCCCCCCCCCCCAGCGCGTTCTGTCCACCCCCAAACCTGTCTATGCCGGGTCCGTGACATGGCTTAGAGTGTAACGGCCACTTCAAGGACAACACGCATTTGGGGGGGGGGGGGAACGGTGATCCAATGAGCTACGCCTAAAACACGAAGCTGGTAAACATTGAAATAAAGAAATGGAACGGGACTAAATGTTCATCCTTGATTAGGTTTTCAATGGGCTAAGCATTTGATTGCAGTTTCTCGATCAGTGACAACTTATTTGTATTATTTTAAAGTATAGAGTTTTGCGGAAAAGATAATTGCAAAAAAATGCATTCAGATAAAGTATGAGAATCCAGGGATAATTGGTGAGAACCAAATTCAATTATAGGATCACTAATAACTCAGCGATCACAGACTGCGGTACAAATCAGCACAAGTTATGTAAAAGGTCAGGCGAACCGCAACGTTACCTTGAGCCTGCATGATTAAGCTGACATTCACGCTTCATCCAAAGATCACAGCACGACCTGCCCCAAGGTATCCTTCACCCAGCCCTACTCCACATAAGGTGCAGGTATAGGGCATGTCACTAGTCATGGACTCATGCGCCCGTCCCCCCCCCCCCCTCACCACCGACCATTCGCGTGACCCACTGCGTGCGCGTCTTATCAAGCCGCGACGCAAAAACACTCCCCTACTCTCTCCTCGCCGCCTCCCTCACTCTCTCCCTTCCACGCCCATCGCTATCTTCCGTTCGTGGCTTTGCGTGAGTGGGGAGGGAGATACATGGCTTTGGTTCTAACGACTTTGGCTTTGGTAATGGCTTTGATGAGTAAGGTGCGGTGAGGGCTAGGGACTGACCACAGGTGTTTGGTCGCCTCAGATGTGCGCTCGTTTTTTGTTTACTGCTTAGGTTTTGCCTCGGGCTTGCTTTTGCCTATCTGGTTTTTCCTCGAGTCTGGTTTTGCCTTCAGTTGTAACTTGCCCCTCGAGTCTGGCTCCACATCGTTTGCATTTTGTCTCTGGTCTTGTTCAAGCTCTGTCTTTTCTCCTACTACCCCCAGAAGGCTTGCCTTCTCTCCTGACCCAATCATGCCAGCATCTCGCTGTTTTTCCGATCGCCAATCACGTGATATCACTACCATCTCCGTTCGTCGTCACGGTAGAAAGTCACATGATCGGCAGACATCTTTTAGGGCGTCTCCTTATGACTTGGTGAGCGTCCCATATAATTTGGAAATTATTTAAATGCATACCGACCACAAAATTAAACATTAGATCAACTCTAAATTTAACTCAACGTTCTAAGAACTACACTGAAGAACTTGCCAAACCAGCCAACCTTTTCTTATGTTCTTTTAAGCGATCTATCAAGAAGATTTCCACCCTTTACAAGTTCGCGAGAAATGCCATCACAGATTCTAGCTAGACAAACCAAGGCCACGTATGTTGCTGAGTCACGATTCTAGTTTTTAACAACTTACAAATACAAATCCGCAGCGCTTAGCCGAGAGTTCTGCCGCTAAAAAGATACTTTTATTTGTTTATTGGGGCGTTAGGGCGCGTCGTCTGCTAAGGTAACAAGAAACGTTGTGTGCGAGAAAAACAGCTCCCTTCTTTAGGTCATTGGACTCTGTCTTTTATAAATAAAATTGTAGAATTAAATAGCATAGGCCGAACACGTAGCCCCCACGCATCACCGCATGACTTTCACTTTTGTAAAGCCACATCCAAACTCTGACCGCCACTCTATTCGTTTTAGCTCATCCATGTCCGAAATGCCACACAGTGAACCCCTGGCTACCAACTCCAGCTCCCAATATTGCATGACCGAACCACCGAGCTGAGCTCTGTGGTCAATGACCTCGTGACCTTTCAGTGACCTTTCGGTGATGCCTGTGACCCCGCCTCGCATCCGGTGACCTATGGAAACAACATCCCAGCTCCCCTCCTCCTACCATGCCCGAACCAATCCTGACGGCTTTATTCTTGAACAAAGTTCCGACATATGGCCTGGGAATTGTGGAAAAAACATCACAAACCATCTCCTTTCGCTTCCCGTTCGACGTTCGTCCTGACCAAGCTTGCCTCACATTTGGTAAAATGCCGATCAAAATACCTCAACTCAAGCAGAATGTCTGATTCTGGGACCACTACCCAAACGCACCCCCAGCTTACTCATAAGTCCCAAAGAAGGGAAGTCGACTCTGCAAAGCACCAAGCTCATCAAAACTTCTTTGGAATATCTGTAGACGAGACCGCGGGTCGTGACTCAAGCGCACCCTAACCCACCCACCCCTTTAAAAAGGACAATTGACTCTTCACAAGAACCCCAATAACGCCCACACAACACCAGCCATATGCGTCCCCACAGCGTTTTAACGAGTAGCGACAGCTGGTTTGCCCAAATAAAATCGATAGGCACCCCAGGCAACACTATTGACGCTCGAACACAGCCCTCTCCCCTCCCCGGGGTGCCCCCCCCCCCTCCCCTTCCCTCACGGCGACACCCATTCGATTTACGTCACACAGGCGTCACTCATGGACTCCCCCCCCCCCAGGTCCCCTCGGTCACCAATACCCCCCCCCCCCCCTCTCCCCGGGTTCACGGGCTAACGTAACCTACCAACGCGAGTCCAACGTCCGACGAACGACTGTTCACAAATCGATAGTGGCCAAATTCAAGGTTATCAGCGCGAGTTCGTGTGAATGGGCTTTTGAAAACAAACGTTATTGTGGATTATTACGCTAAATATGAACGGGGAATATTCGTATATGATGTAAGATCCTTCATCCTTGAAAAGTGAATAACACGAAACGTTGGGTGCTTTTGGTGTTTTTATCTTACATCATAAACGAATTAATTTGTCCAATTCAAATAATTAACATAAATGGGGAAATTAGATACATTCATGATCACTCACCAACAACTGTAATGAGCTTTTTCTGCTCATAACTTATCGAAAATGATCGACGTCTACGGGAAGCCAACTCTCCAAAATGTAGCATTTTATGTCACAAAGCTCCCCTTAGGAACAAGCTGGCTGATTCGACAGCCACAACTCGACGTCGTTCAGTCGGCAGTCACCACCGTCGCAGATGCATCGGTCGATGTTGGAGGGGACGGGGGCGGCGGACGGCGCCGGTCAACACGGGTCAACGCGGGGAAGCAGACGCTGCATCGCAATCGAACACTGCCGGGCATAGACCCCCCCCCCCACCCCCACCCCACTCCCCCCCCCCACCCCACACACACATACACCATGACACCAACTCGCCGCATTCTGTCCCAATATTCACAAACCCGCCGAGTTCCCATTCCTCAGCCTCTATCGCCCTTCCAGCGTCGTTCGTCAACTCTGCCCACACCACTGCTAACTAAGCTGACATTTTGGAATAAGTTCGAACGATATCTGGTTATCTGGTCACCCAATCATCTGACTACGCGACCAGGGAGAAAAAGCTCTGCATCGCCAGCAGAAACTTATATAGGTATCACAGAGCACCTTGTTAACAAGCTTGGGAAGCCCAGCATTTCTCAAAGAAAAGAAAAAAGTTCTGATATCATTTTCTCAGCTTTAGAGGTGAAACTCACACATGGCAGGGTCCCACGATTCCACCGAAAACGCCAATCGACTCGGGTAGGGTCACCGCCCGTTTCGGTAATTCAGTGTCCGTATTGACGTATTGAAGCAGACGGGCGGGCGGTGCCGCGGTGGGTCCAAGGGAGGGTGGGGGGCTACTCGATACTGATACAACACATACACATGGAAACGACCCACGTAACAGAGGTAGTGGCTGAATGGAATGGACGACCGACGGACGGGGCGGTGCTATACAGCAACTGAGTGGATATGAACCATGGTGATTCGGTGTGATGACATTCGCAAATGTATCAACCCCAAAACTAATTTAGTTTTATTTGTCTCCAAATGCTAGGAAATCCACTTCAATTTTCAAAGCCCACAAGGGTAATACCATCACGCATTCCAAAACATCAACAAAGCTCAGCCGTACCACACCACCAATCACGAGTATCTGGTAGCATCACGGGACCCACACCACCACCGCCCGTCACGCCGCGTCAGTCACACACTGTGACGTCACGCTATATGACGTCACAGCGGTGGCGGTGGCACTGACCGCACCCACGGCCAACTCAAGGTCGCCACTAGCGCGGCGGCACCGGTGTCCGGTTTGGTTCGGTTTGTGTCTCTGTCTGGTCTGTCTTATGTCTGGTCTAGCGTTTTGTTCATTCCCTGGTATGTTCGTCAGTTTGCCTATATGTCTAGCTGTCTGTATGTCTGCCTGTCTGTCTGTCTTTCCGTCTGTCTAGTGGCTGTCTCTCTCTAGTATGTCTGTCTGTATGACGGCGCACGTTCGGTCCGGTTCGATTCCGTTCGCCTGTCTGTCTTATCTAGTATTTCGTTCGTCAGTTTCTGTTACTGTTTCTCTCACTTTCATTCCGTCTGTCTTATGGCCTTAGGACGTTCTGTCTTTCGTTCCACCTAAAAGTTAGCTGCTTATTGTTCAAAATGTTTTCCAAGTAACACCTTGGTGTCGTTAGTCATTCATCCTTATCATCAGAAAACATGTGTACATTTACTCCATCCCAAACCGAATGACCCTGTCCTTTGGACACGACCCACGAATCTAGCGACAGACTATCGGATGTCTCTCGGGTAAAGGAGCAGACAACTTGGCTCTCGGCCAAATACGGAATGGATCCTATTCAACAGCTCCCAACTCGAATATAATTCAAGCCGTGGGTCTCAGGAATACATCACTAAGATGATAAATCACGACTTGTTGGGTGGCATTTCCAATGGAGATGATCCAATATTCGCGACATGAGGGTATTCGTCTTGTTAATGAGTCAACAAGTATGCATCGTGTTTCAAGATTTAACTCTAGCTTAGAGCTGTACTTCATGAAATCGTCCGGGAAGACAAAATAAAGTAAAATCAGAGGTCGAATGCCACCCTCTAAAAAAAATAATAAAAAAATACCAGCGCATACTTCAGAAATCAAAAGAAATACTGCCTACATCATACCCAGCCTGTGTTATGTGTCGAGCCACGTAGCCCAGACCTCCAGCAGAGTATCGTTCCAGCCAAGGCCCACATAAGCTCACCTCACCAAAAGATTACCCCAACTGTTAACTAGAAAAGTTTGCTTATAAGCTGGGAGTCTCACGAGCTAACTTTAATTACTTCCAAAGAAAGAACCAATGATGTAGAAGCTTTCGAATATCGAATGAATTAAAGTAACAGGGAGCAGCACCGCAAGAAATTGAATGACGAGGTAAAAACAATATTTTCAATCGCGGCTGACCAAACAAGATATCCACCAGCTGTGATTGCAGGCCCGACACTAAGGTCGATATTTCCGTGAATTAGCTATGGACATCCGGCTTTAATGCCTGTTTCCGGTCGCGCCAAGCCCGTTCCTTTCCTGTCGTTTCACTAGTTGGATCTATCGCAAACTGGAAGCCCAAACGGTACAAAGGATTAAGTTGCTATCATACGAGACAAATGATAAGTCGGTCTTGCAGCTGGAAAAGGATTTCAAGGAAACAGAACGGTTCGAATTTCATGAAGCATTTGACACGACCACGACGTATGAAAACCTAACCTTCTATGCAACCTTTGAAAGCAACAGGCACAAAATAACCAACTTCAACTACATAACCCATCCCATCCTAAAAAAAAATGCTGCCACGTCGAGATTCGAGCCCGTGACTCACTGGTTGTGGGAGTCGCCGGTGCTATCGCTGCGCATGCGCGTGAGAGCTGCGGCGGCCTCGTCCAGCGCCGAGCTCACTGAGCTCGTGAGCTTGCGGAGCACTTCCGGGTCAGCGAGCACGCGACTGCTGTCGGGGCTCTTACCGATACCTGGCGGAGAGCACAGGGAACACACCGAGTTAAAACAGAGTACAGGGAACACAACGGGTTAGAACAGAGCACCAGAGAACAGTGTGTTACAAGGAGTACAGCGAGGAGCACTCGACTGCTGTCGGGGTTCTTACCGATACCTGGCGAAGAGCACAGGGAACACAGCGGGTTAGAGCCGAGCACAGGGAACACAGCGGGTTAGAACAGAGCACAGGGAACACACTGTCAGTGGAGGGTAAACACAAGTCCTGATGAAGCACAGAGAATACAGAGGTTATTGCATAATATAGGGAGCACAGTAGGTTATAGCAGAGAGTACAGTGAGAGCACTGTGACTCTTGCCAATGCATTGGGGAAAAGAGCAAGGAACACAGGGTGACATGAAGAAGCACGAGGAACACAATGCGTTATAAGTTATAGCGGAATACAGAGACCACAAGTTTAAGCGGGGAGCGCAACGGGTCAACGTGGATCATATCGAAAAAAATCACAGTGGATCATATCGACGTGGGTCATAAAGAAGCATAGAGAGCACAAAGGGTTCCAAATAGGTCAGAGTACAGCCATCAGCACACATCAGCGCCAGAACACATCGTCATCAGAGAACAGGGTCATCAAACCCGAAACACCGTCAAACATCCAGCCAACAAAGCACAACCGGAACATAAAGCGTCAGTGAAAGCGTCGCTTTATCCGGCAACGAATGCAACAACAAACAATGCGTGAAATGTGTCTGACATTAGGACGGTCTCTAAACGCCCAAACGGCGTACAATGTTGCCGTGATGAGATGGCTTTCTGCTGTGAGGAAAGTTGAAACAGCAGTGGAGAGATATGGATGAATCGGGGTCCGGGGAAGGGTGTAGGAGTGAGGGAAGCGACCCAAGAACTGAGCATGGGAGGGCACCTCACCTAGAGTATGAGACTCATGAAAGAATTGTGAAGGAACGGAGCAGGGGCAGAGACTAGAGTGCAGGGTTCTTCATATGCGATCGCTTTTCACGGTTACCGTGCATTGTGCAATTACCACATATACAGTAATGGTTACCAGTTACCACATATCCTGAACCATTCACCGCTATCAAACATTCCGCTGAACAAAAAAAAAGGCAAATATTCGACCCTTCCTATTTGCACGATTCTCTACAAGATCTTCACGCCTGTTTCGTACACCGTGTGGTTATTCCACCGCGCCACCCGCTTGCCTTCCCGTATGACCGTACTGCCTATCCTGCCTAGTGCCTATTGCCTAACCTCCCCCTCCTCCACCCACAGTCTACTCTGCCTGCAGTGTTTACTGTACACTGTACAGTTGTATATTGTACTCTGTATATCCACCCCGCCCTCTCTTCCCTTTCCTCCCCCCCCCCCCACAACCCCCCGTTCCCACGGCTGTCCAAACTGAATAGCCGCGCCCCGGGTGTCGCCTGCCGCCAGCGACTGCGTACTGTTTGGTCCAACAGAACCCCCAGTCCACCAGCGGCAGCGCTGGCAACGACGTGGTCGATGGACTTTAGAGCCGCCGGTTTCGTGATATTGTTGGGCATGGATAGCGAAAAGAGCTTGGGGGTTTACGAAAGGAAATGAAAAAGGCGTGGGGGACGAAACAGGGAGGAAATTTGGTTGTGCTTGATTTTCTTCATATTTCTACGCTGCTAAATTTGACAAACAAACCAAAACGGCTCATCAACCCTCTAAGGTCGAAATGTCACCCACCTTATCCTGTCATTACCTTTAACCACAACTCAATAGCACAGCTCCCAAATTTCAACAGGTAACATTTTCCAATTTCCATCCCTCCCAGTTCCCAGCTCATTCTATCGCGTCCCGTCGGGCTAGCGTGACCGTCCGGCCGACAAAACCTGCCACTCTACTGCCACGTCACGAACCGCGGCCGGCGGCGGCCAGCTGCGCTGGGCCTGCCAGAACCTACCACAGGCGGCCGGGCGGCCTCAGACAGCTGGGAGAGAGAGTGGGGGTGGGGCAGAGGTAGAGGGACGCGTGAGTGGGGGTGGGAGAGATAAAAGGGATGGGAGGGATAGGGTGTGTGAGGAAGAAATTTCGGAGCACATGGGAAGGATGAGAAAGATGGAGAGGGGAAGAACGAACAGGCGACAGAGGTGGAGAGCGAACGCTGGAGCAGGAGGTTCGAGCAAGAGAAAGAGGAGAGAGAGAGAGAGAGAGAGAGAGAGAGAGAGAGAGAGAGAGAGAGAGAGAGAGAGAGAGAGAGAGAAAGAGAAAGAGAGAGAGAGAGAGAGAGAGAGAGAGAGAGAGAGAGAGAGAGAGAGAGAGAGAGAGAGAGAGAGATCAAATAAGAAACCTCCGCCCACAAGTGTCTTTTCACATGTGTTGGTCTGACAGTACTCTGTCCACAACTGCCCAATGTTAATTGTCCATCCACTATCCACTATTCCCAATCCACTGTCCAATCGCCCCCCTCGTCGTCACTGCGCCCCTCAAGAGCACCCATTAGCAGCACATATCCGCATTCCTATCAGACCAGGTCCGGCCCCCCTCCCCCCCCCCCCTCCCCGGAGCAGTCACGGCCGTCCACACCCCCACCGGGGTGTGGCTATCCCCCCCTCCCCTCCCCCCGGCTGGGGGAGTAGCGATGACGGCCACTCACGATAACTTGCAAATTGATCTGAACACTGAATAGATAAGGGGCCAAAGCGATCCAGAAAGTAGTAGCGAAACGGCGACAAACAGAGAGGAAACCACAACTTACTTAGATGTCTTACTTACTCTAGCAACTTACTTGCTAAACTACTCAACAATGATGGGCTACAATACAATTACTAGCAAAACCCTTAGATGTTCCTTTGTCAAACGATTAAAACAATGCCTTAGATTGTCGAAGGTCGTCCTGCAAAACCATCTTCAAGAGCGTCGTTGACGTAAGTGCAATCGCAAGAAGCAAGCAGCTTTTTAGCGTCCTTTTAATACAAAGCAAAGTGTATTCTGTCATTCCTTTTAATGCAAAGCAAAGTGCATTCTGTCATTTCCTCGGTCCAATATCCAATTATCTAAATCCCATATCCAGTGAGCACTATAAGCGCCATATCCCTACTATCTATCAACAATATGTTCCCAGACAGATCACACGAACACGTGATAGCCAGAGCTCATAGATCACAGGTTCATGGTCGCAAGGCCACATGTCCGATCAAAGGTATGGTGTCTCAGGTCACAGCTGACACGAACACAGCCACCGCCACCGCTCATACCCCAACCACATTCCACCAAAACCACATTCATTCTACCAAAACTAGCCATAGCCCCAATGGACAGGTAGCACCCAGCCATAGCTCTCATAGATCCATGGTCGCATAATGACCCTGCTGTCAACGCGTGCTAAAACCTCAACAAACAATGGCTCCAATGGCCAGCACAACTAGCCCTATCATCCCCACTGCCATCACCGCTGCCGCCATTCTCGCCGCCAGCGAGCCATGCAGTCGCCACCGTCATTGCCACCCTCCATACTCAGTCCCGCCATTCCCAGTTCCCACTCGCTATACCCGCCGCCGCCATCGCCAAAGCGATCCCACCCCACCGCCGCCGGCAGCGAGCCATTTCCCCGCCGCCAGCCGCCATCGCTAGCCATGCCGTCATCGGCCGGTGCGGCCGCCGCCACCCCTCCCCCACCGCCGCCGTCACTGCGGGGTCCGTGCCAGCCGCCAGCCGAGGGGCGAGGGGAGGGGGAGGGGAGACTGGACAGCCTCGGCGGCGGGTGGTGACTCAAAGGCCAGCCGCCGCCGCCCGGGCGGCTCGGCGGCTCCCGCTCCCAGCCGGCGCCGGGGCGGTCGCCGCCGCCGCCGCCGCTGCCGCCGGGGCGGCCAGTCGCTACCCAACTGGTGAGCGCGCCACGTGGGCTACAGCTGCGCCGGCCGCGGGCCGGACGGCGGAGGCGGGTGGTCAGTCTATCGCTGTACGCGGTACAGACTGTCATCATTGTCTCGCCGTCGCTGGCTATCAGTGTGGATTTGCGTTACAGAAGATTCGAGTACCAACAACTGGAGACTACGAGTAGCACATAGAAGACTGGCGAGAGCTGACTGAAATCAGTTCGCTGCGTGATTCGTGTGAAGTGACGCGATATTGTACGAACGAGTCGTTAATCTCCGTGCATTTCAGACGCCGGAAGTGGTATCTTGCATACAATAGGTGCCCGATATTTCCCCATAGAGGAACGGAAATAATAGATAAAAATATTTCCGAAGTGTAACGATGCGTGATAGCAGCAGTGTCCAAAGATGCTACAGATACGATGCGTGCGAAAGTGCGACCAACGAGAATAATACGCGAATGGATATGAACATGAGCGAGTGTTCAATGTGAACGAGAGACGGCGCAGATAACGTGGTGCGAGAGGGCCAAACGCGAAAGGACGTGACGTGATGGAACGTGACGTGAGATGACGGTATCGTCAGATTGTTTTTTTTTTTTAGTCAGACTTTACGTGAAGACGAATTTTATGCGCATTGTGACTGTGATCTGTGATTTGTGGGCGTAATTGCATTCGACGCGCATGTGATTAGACATGGAGAATGAGTGCTTTGTTGAACATTGAACGATACGATACGATACATCTATTTATCTATAACCAACATCTACTATTTGCGGGGATGATGTGGACGCGATTCGAAGACGTGGCAAAGTTATTTGCATTACTTTTAGGCCCGATTTGTGAACCTGACTTGTAAAAGAAATCAATAGATTTTGCTTGGGGCTGTGGAATACATGTTGAATAGATGTTGGAATAGAGTAATGCCACTGCGTTGAATAGATATTAACAACCAGATGTTCGCCGGCCAGCCAGTTAGAAAGTCGGTAAGTCACTGTCTGTAGAATCGTCAGCCCCCCATCAGCTATCAAATCTAACCACTTCAGTCATCAGCAAACTTTAGCTAACCAGGCCGATTCACTAACAAACTTTCCGCTATTCACATTTGTCATTTGCTAACCATTGCGATGGGCTCCACTGCTGCTAGCATAAAAACTAATCCAGTCAATCATCACACTAACCGTATCAGGCATATAACTACCAACCCCACTCACCACAACTAACCCAAACCCACTCGCCCCTCCGCGCACTGCCGAACGATTTCAGGGAGTCACCGCCCCACCACTAAACATGCAGAATAACGCTTACAAAGATCGAAAGTACGGTTCACGGACTCATTCGACTTCAGTTATACGAGACAGTTGAGAGTTCGAAGCGAATGAAACGAGCGGACCAGTTTGGATTCGAGCTGAGTTTGATGCGCCTCGGTGGACCCAAAGTAGGGAGGTTTCTTAGAAAGGCTATCTGGCAATGAAATCGTCAAAACTCGTGGTTTTAGTCCAGGCTATTTCGAGCCCGCTAAAACGAACTTCTGGGAGCAGTATCATTGCTATCCGATAGCCTTCATTTAGTTTTCTAACTTTGCCTAGCGAGCGATTCTTTAACATGTATCCCACTTAAGCTTGACATTCATTTTCATGCACAACCACCCCGTCTACGATTGGTCCGTTGTTCCAAGGCCACAGCCAGGTCAGGTCAGGTCATGGGGTCAAAGATCACTCACAGGCAGTCTCTATCAGGGTCTCGAGGCACTCTGACCTCTGGTGTTACACTGGCTATGTAAGGGGTCACAAAGTCAAGATGTGTCGTGCGGTCAAATACTACACTCCCCAGCTCCCAAGGGTCATGTCAAGGTCAGGTAAGGTCAAAGAGATCAAATATAACTCATCGGCAGCGTCTGACCTGGCAGACTCTCACCCCGCGTTCGATGTCTCTCGGACGACGAAGATTCTACGTCTTCCAAGGTCAGCGGGGGCTCGGCTGCGGTTATGGGACGTGATTGGCCGGACGGCGTAGAATCTTCGTCGTCCGAGAGACATCGAACGCGGGGGTCAGCCTCACTCGGGTCTCTGACATTACACTGGCTAGGTCAGGTGCCACAGAGATCACATCAGGGGTCACAGGGGTCACGAGGTCAGGTCAAAGGTCACGGTCTGCACTCACCGGCAGCCTCAAGCCGTGCCCAAAGACGCCACGGTTCTCGGATGTTACAGGTCACAGGTCAGGTGTCACAGGCCGGGCCAGGGGTCACGAGGTCAGGTCAAAGGTCACGGTCTGTACTCACCGGCAGCCTCAAGCAGTGCCTCGAGGCGCGCGCGGGTCTCTGGTGTCACACTGGCTAGGTCCGCTGGTGTCCCGGCTTCTGCTTCCAGCAGGAACTGCGGAGACAGAAGACGACCGGAGTCGGCGGAAGAGCCGTCCAGTTGGAACGAGTTCACCTGCCGGGAGGGAGAGAGAAGGGGGAGTTAGATTGGGGGAAAGAAAAGGGGAGAGACTGAACGGAGATAGGCTGGGAGGGAGTCAGGGGGGGGGGGTTATGGTGGACTAAACTGAACGGGACGACGAAGAACGATAAAGGGAAGTAGTTTTTTGATTGGGGAGAAAAAGAAGAGAATGAAGGTGGCGACTAAAAATGGAGGGTAAAAACAAAACAGGAACAAGGAGAAAGAAAGGTTGTGGGCCGTGGCATATTTGTCTGGTGACATAGAATCCCTAAAAGCATCTTCAATAAATCAATCAACCCACATGGCCATTTCGGCTTCAATATACTCAATATCATTCATCAGGTTAACAACATCACCAAAATCGTGCTGGCGGAAACCCAACCTCGGCGACTATTAGCAAACACTCAGGGTTAAAGGTAGTGTGCCAGCTTTCTTGGACCGTATGGAGTTAATGGCCCAGATATGGAGAACCGGATTTTTAGAACTTATCCATACCTTCAAAACTCATGGAAACGTCTTAAATTCTTCAAATTTTGAGTACCCCAGTGCGAAATTCGCCCCGACGGGTTGTCGGTCGTACCCCAACCACATTTCACACCACTATGAACAATAAATGCACACACTGAAATCGCTATTACCGATATGCTCATCCAATCAAGTTTCGATAAACCCGTTCATCATCATCTCCTGCGGTTTCGAACACGCCTGTTAGGTGGCTTCTGATGCTCGTCGAGGTCGGAATTTCCAAATACGCGTGGTGCGTCGGGCCGCGCGCTCTGACTTCGGCCAAGAAAAATGCGTCAGCTGATCATTGTCATTTCTGCCACTTGCGTGTGGTGAAATGGGGTCATAACTTATAAGACGGCTTTTTCATATCAATTATTTTACATAAAATCATATTTCAAACCATAAATAATGTTCGACAGCCAAATAAAAGAAACAATACCAATACGGGCTTACAGTTTAAGGCTCGACATTGTGTTGTCTACGATTAGACAGCTGATAACTCATTCCCGTACATCGTATGGTCGTAACACTATAATGACCTTTGCTTATTGTCACAAGTGCGCCGCATTCGCGATTGTTGCCCGACGCCTGTTTGCAGGTGAGCCCACTACAGTTGTTATACATATCTAAAAACCGAAAAACTTTTAGGCGAAAAAGGCACTATTCCAGGCCCATTTTTGATTTTTTTTTTGCGATATTAGGTAAAAACAGAAGCTTCTTATCCTAGGAAAAATAAAATGGGAAATCTTTCAAAGGTGGCACACTACCTTTAAGGTACGATGAATCAGAAACCCGTTACATGGCTCATCAACAGTCCTTCCTCAGGTAGGTCTCTTTGGTAAGCAAACGAATGGATGATTCAGAGTGGAGATGTATATTTCAACACCGTCGTATTATAATGAAATAACACGAAATATAGGCACCTACGGCTTTAAGTGTATTCGTATGTAGATTGAGGTAGAAAACTTATACATTAATGATGCAGTTTATACGTAATAGTCGTTATGTAGTTACGTAAAGCAACCTTCCGCCAGCCTTCAAACTATTACGCAAAACTCCGGGAAACTTGCATCTCCATAACTCTCATGATGTAAAAGCAGACAGACGTGGCTTTACAACACAGCGACGTCACGAAAGGATTTCCGGAACACGAGAGAACGTGGAATGGAAATGTCACGTGCCAAAGGTCATTGAACCCGTGTGACGGAGGGAGCAAAATGCAAGGCTGACTCAAGGCTAGGCTGACTCCTATATACGGCCTTGGGCTGACTGTTCGAGTGCCCTGGCAAAGGTATATAAGCCAAATATAAACGCAAAATGAGACGCGTTTACACTTATTTGAGTACCCGACAAAACATTGCCGCCCTGAAATGTGCAAAAGTTGTAAGATCTAAGGTTGGACAAGTCTAAAGTCGCGACAAGGCCAAACAATTGGCGTCAGCGGAGCATTCCTCTGTGGGGCTTTGGGGCGGATTCTGACGCGCATTTAAAAAGGTCAACTCATGGTTCCAAGTTTTGGCTGCGAGGTAGGTGACCGGAGCAGGGAAGGCGGCCGAAAGCCTTTGACTAGCATTAAAACTTGTAACGCGTGAAAGATTACGACACTGAAGTCTGAACTCAAGCCCAGTGATTTGAGTTAAAGGGTCAAATCAATCCTAGCCTCAGGACCTTAGGGTGGGCCTCGACCCTGGAACTCCTCCCCCTCACCCTCTCAGGATAAAGCCCTGAAAGTCAGGGCCTTCGATAAAAGCAAACCACTGGAACAAATGCAAAATCAAAACATACCAACGACGCAGACAATCCTCATGCACTTTAAACAATTCCCTGGAAACCATGCCCCAAAAGGACGCGGAAATGTAAGCACTCAACACGAAATGCATTACAAGTACCTAAAAGAAAAATATACCGATTAACAGCGATATCATGTCACGGAAGAAACCCATAACTTGGAGCACGATTCTCAGAATCAAACATAATAACCGAGCCAGGGAAGGCGGTATGGCAATGGCGCCGCGTACCGGAGTCAAAGCTAAGCCAAACGGGTCCCTAGTCTGTCAGCGTAACGATAGGGACAGTGCGGGGGCACGTCCCTCGCCCTTAGTAACATCAATAGGGAATATAGTTAATGCCGTGGACGAAACAAGAATGTCTCTAGCCTTAGCAACATCAACACGAAACAAAGGACCGCGGCAGGCATAGGTATGTCACTCGTCCTTTGTGACAAAACAAGGAATCTGACCGGTTTGTTGCTGACCAGCTACATAGCTTTAGCCGGGGAAAACCCAAGCATTCCCAGACTGCAATGTCATCCGTGACCACCAAGGTAAAGGACGGTTCACATGAACAAATGCAATGTCATTGTAAGTAAGGGGATAACCGCAGGTTGTTTGAAAAGACAAACACTATTCGTTAGAATTGTGTTTTTCTATTGAAAAACAACCGGAGCGGTCGTTCTCCGGGCTATGTATCGGTGGTTACCAAGGTAAAGGGCGCTTCACATGGGATTGGGCATTAGACATTGTATCGTCCATGTGAGGTATCTTTGCATTTCAATCATTCTCTGTTAGGGAGTTACTCCCGATTTGATGCTCAGCAATGGTAGAAATAAGAACTGGCATGAAAGGGGTAACGAACTAAATAGGGCTGACTTTTCCAAACTAGCGCCATCGCAACGCCGAGAGCGGCTAAACCGATCAGCCCTACGGAAAATTCCATCCCAGCGCCCGGCCAGAAAAACAAGTCACCAGGCACACCCGAAGGGTCACTCCGGGCAGCGAGCGTCCAAAACATTCCCCGCTCTGTGCCCTCTCCCCCTCCCCCACCCCCTTACTCCCCCTACAACCCCCGATACAAAGGTTGGGACTCGGGTCGGGAATAGAATGGGGTAGAGGGAACCAGTTAAACCCGGTAGCAGCACGATAAAGGCGGCAATAATAGCGTAAACGGCTGCCCCTCGACTCTCGTCCCCAGGCCATCGGCCCTTTCCCCCGCCGCCCCAACTGACCCCGGAAATTCAGCTGAATTCGATTCTACTTGGATATTTGAATATTTCAGGAAAGCCAGTCGACAGAGAGAGGAGGAGAGGCAGAGAGGAGGAAGATCAGGCGGAAAGGAGGATTAGAGAGAGATGGAAAAATGAGGAAGAGAGACACGGAGATGAGGGAGTAAGAGAGAGGGATAGAAAAGAAAATCGCGAAAAGAGGATCGGAGTGAAGAAGAGCAGAAAGAAAAGAGGGACATGAGAGGGAGAGAGGGAGGGAGGGAGAGAGAGAGAGAGAGAGAGAGAGAGAGAGAGAGAGAGAGAGAGAGAGAGAGAGAGAGAGAGAGAGAGAGAGAGAGAGAGAGAGAGAGAGAATCAGGAAACTCATATGACAGGGGCTACATTCCAACACCACTGTGCTAATAACGGAGCCAGACTGCCGACGACTGGTATGGAAACGACAGATGTTCTGGGTCCCCCTGCTGTTTTCCGACGTGGTGTAACCATTGATCTTTGACATGTCTGTGTTACGAATCGGTGGCATATCTTCCTTGTTTTGCCAGTCTTGCTGGTTTTCCGTTTAGTGATGCTGTTGGTGTCATCTGCAGTTATGGCATTGTTTCGGCTAAGATGCCACAGCAAGGCACAAAGTACGGCTTCAATGTATTGCTTCGTCCCCGTGTTGACCAAATTCATGTCCATATGCCACAAGCCACTTACATCTTTGGTTGGTCTTAATACCTACTAACCAGCCTCATAATGAATGATCTCGTAACACTGAACATTCACCAGGACAGTTTCACTCTTCCCTCAACAGCTGACTGAGCTATCTGTCATTTTCTTCAGTGAAAGCTCGCCTAAAGATGCTACAGACTCTTGAATTATGTAAACATTATCTCGTCTTATCTCATTTTGAAATAGTAGCTTTTTTTTGCTAGTGAAACTTACGACACAATCCATTCCACAACTTGTCACTGCCCTGCCCTGCCCTGCCCTGCCCTGCCCTCTCCTCTCCTCTCCTCTCCTCTCCTCTCCTCTCCTCTCCTCTCCTCTCCTCTCCTCTCCTCTCCTCTCCTCTCCTCTCCTCTCCTCTCCTCTCCTCTCCTCTCCTCTCCTCTCCTCTCCTACCGTCATCCCGGCCGTGCCTTTGGCCTCGATGACAGCTCGCTCGGTATTTTTACCCACCACAGCAGTTCTTATGCACAGACTCTTCAGATGAAGAATTTGAAGTCAACATTGAAACATACCCGCTCGAGACCTTTCGTGTGACCTGTAGCGAAACCCATCGATGCTGTGCCCACAGAAGTTTTCATCCCTGATGCGAATTCGCTGTAGGAAGTTCGCCCTAAATGACCAGACTTTGCAACCAGGATTCGTGTCTCCTGAATTGCCCAAAGTTTGCATTAGCTGTCTCCTTGATGGCCAATGGCAATTCATCTAATCGAAAGGCACATCCGAAGACAAATTTTGGGAAAAAGCTGCTGGTGTGTGATACTGGAAATCGAACATTTATCCAAAATGACCATACTGATCAACTTATAGTTGATCTAATTACAGGACGATTTCCAACATTAAAGACAGCTTTCACGGGTGGAAAAATGCTTACAGATTTAATACTACCCAATGGAAAGCGAAGAATAGGTAACCATGAACAAAAACCATCTTGCCGGCAAGCTATGTTCTTCCGCAATGGTGCTGAACATGATCAGCATCGACGATATACAATCGCATATACTGTAAGCATGTAGACACTATACAACAGCTTTACAAGCAGCAGCAGAACTATCAGCTCCCCAGCCTGACAGCCGTGGCTGGGTCCCTTATGCCCCCTCAACACCAAACCCACCCGCCCAGGCCCAGCTTTAGCCCACGCCAGCTGAGTCCCATGACCGTCGTGATCAGTGGGATGGAAGAGGACCCGCCGGCGGACCGGAGCGCCAGGGTCCAGGCACCAGGGAGGGAGGGTGAGGGGAGGGAGGGAGGTGCGGCTGGTCATCCGCTGGGGGAGGAGCAACGTGGGGAGGGGACGGGCGCTAGACCACACATGAGCAGACAAGGATGTTCTGAGACCGTGATGAGGAGGGTCAGGAGATGGAAGATGGGAGAATATGCAGGCGGAAAATAAGAGAAAATTGGAGAGAACAGGAAAGAGGGGGACGAGAAGAAAAGGGAGAATGGGCGAGTGAGAAAGCGTAAAGGTAACTGTTTTTCCTCACCAAAAAAAAAAAATCATCATAAATCTACGAAACAGAAGCACCTGCGGGATTGTCCGTAGAGGATGAAAAAGCACCAGCCATGAAACACACAGCATGGGAGAAAATGCGCAGTTACTAGGCCAGCACAGGTGAACCGAGTCGAAACAGAGAGAGGGAGTGATGAGGGTTGAGGGGACAATGAGAGAGGAGGGGAGGGACCAAGGTCAGGCCAGATCCGCGTCGTTGTTAGGGAGTGGTGAAGGTGGTAGGAAAGTCGGGCTGGAACGGTGTGGAGGAAAGAGGAAGAGAGAGAGAGAGAGAGAGAGAGAGAGAGAGAGAGAGAGAGAGAGAGAGAGAGAGAGAGAGAGAGAGAGAGAGAGAGAGAGAGAGAGAGAGACGAAGCAGGAGCACGCCAGATTCGGCCGGCCGTAAGCGAGGGGTTTCGCGAAGCATATCCCCTGTGGGCGGAGAACACAGCGCCGCCTGGTGGACGGGGCGGCCGCAGGCGCAGGACAGAAGGGGTATAGGGGAGAGAGGGGGTGAGGACAGGGAGAGAGGGGGAGGGAGCGCGGCAGGTGGCCCTCCGGTACAGACCGGACCGCCGCCGGCCTGGTGATAACGGTACACCAGTCCCCGGGCAAAACACGACATCGCCGGAGGCGGACCGCGGTGAGAGGGGGTGAGAGAGGAGAGAGGGTTACAGGGGAGGATGGAAGGAGGGAAGGAAGGAGTAAACAAAACAGCTGACCCCGAGCGGGGGTTTTGGCCGCCAAGACTGTAGAGCTGCAGACGCAAAACGGGAAGGCGCGAAAGCGAAAAAAAGAAGGGTCAGTAGTAAGGTAAAGAAAGAAAATAGGATAGAGCTTCCGAAAGGGTGGGAAAACAGAGAGAAGCATCGACAGGGAAAGAGCGAGAAGAGAGAACGACGGATGGAGAGGGCTGATGAAAACGAAAGGTGTCGCGGCCGGAAATTCAACAAGAATCACAATGCAATACAAACCACACAATAATTCTATGCTACTTGGATCAGGTTGCAACTAACGACCAAACAACTTAAGCAGAGACAGTCGAATTCCTTCAGAAAACCTGCATCTCTAATCGTGCTAGGCCCGCTCCAAACACCGACCGGCCGCAGCGGCAGTACGCGCGGTTTATTCTCACGCCACCAGACGGTTCTGCTGCGCACACAGCTTATTTTCAGACACCCATGGGAGCCCAGCAAGGTTCGAGGGAATGGAAGAAATGGTTCTGTCCAGGAATGGAAGGAATGAACGACCCGCCGTAGGAATGGTAGGGATGTATTTATGCATGGCATTACATGTTGATAGATATTTTTGTTCAAGGACACCGGTGATGCGTTCGTCAAGTCGTCGATAACCGATGGCCATCAACGTTATTGATTAATAGGTTGGATAATGGATAGCCAAGTATCAGAGAAGAGCAATAACCAGTTAGGCTAGGCACCAAACCATGCACAGCATTATTGTGCGTATGTCCCGTGCAGACTGGGCAATAAGCAATCACAGACAAAGTACCAATAGAAGTTAATATGAGCGTACACACCATATGAATGAATGAATGAATGAGTGAATGAATGAATGAATGAATGAATGAATGAATGAATGAATGAATGAATGAATGAACTATTGTACAAATGAATGATTGAATGAATGATTCAATCAATCAGATGAAACAGCAAGACTTTGCACGAGTCTGCAAACCAAAACTGTGAGGAGGTACCACAAATTCCATCAACTTTGAGGAAACCCAGGCAACTATAACCGCCAAGTTATAATGTAACTGCCACTTACAAAACAAAACCAAAAATCATGACACCTGAACACTCCCCTACCCCCCCCCCCCCCTCAATGGCTTCACCACAACTGAAACTGCCGCTCATTTCTACAGTAGTGCACTCCCCTCCCCCTACCTCACGCTACTTTCATTCATTCAACAACCCACACACCACTCGCCGTCCGCCGGCCGGAAGGAAGGAGCACCTTTGAGTAGTCCACGTGGTGTGATGAATCACCACAGAACCACACGGGAGAGGACGACACTACACCGTGAGTGGAATCCCGCCGTGAGCCGAAGCCGTGGAGTAAGTGGGATAAAACACTGCTAAATGGGTTGTTTTAACACCACTAAATGATTATTTTGCTAGACAGGAAGAAATATCGATAGGTTTTTGTCACCGTACCAATTTTGGGCCCTTTCTTATCACAATAAGACATATTTATTTTTATGATAATGACATACCTATTTTGTGATTTTGAAAAGCAATCCTCCAAATTTTAGATCCCTTGACATGAAGTAATAACATTTCCTCAATTTGGCTCGGTCTCTAAATAACTGCCTGAATGGGACCAGCAATTGTTATCATGAGTGAAGTTGGGTATAGTAATAATCATTGAAGTAAGTTTGTATTCCCATGAACATAGGAAGTCAATCACAAAAAAGTTCATAAGATTAAAACCTGATTTTGGCAATCAAGATGCAACATTTCAGACCTTTTAATTGTGGTCAAGCATTGTTAATTAAGGTTTCGGCATTCTAAACAATATCAAGTAATTGTCAAGCAGTTAGAACTTGGGTAACAAACTGAAATAAAAATAGAGGTTGAAGCACAATGTTGTCCTCTAAATAAATTATGAAAGGGAGAAAAATGCCTAGTGGCCAAAAACAAAGCTATGCTCTAAATGGCTTATCAAAAGTGTCAACAAAGTGTTGTCAAAAGTGTTCTCAAATTAGTCAACTAAATGTACCATAAGGTAAGATAATATAATTTGAAATCAGCATTGAGCAGAAAATATCAAGCAGGCCGTAAAATATATATCAAAGACACAAAAAATTTGACATTAGATTTTGAAGTGATTACATAAGTGTCCTTTCATGATATATAATTGTATTGCTAGTTAGGAGTCACCAATGTCAAACTAATGTTCAATAAGTCTGGCGTTTCAACAAGGCATTGCTAATTAACCACAGCAAAAAAAATTAAAAGTGAGGTGAATTTGTATCAATTTGATTGCAAAAACTAGGAAGTGTTTCAGCAGAACTTCACATGCTGTCACTATCAATAGCAATCAAAAATACAAAATACAAGCAAGTACTGTAGGTATATACACTTATACAGTGAATATTTGATATTAGCAAATTTTCATAAAGGTAAAGGGAAGCCTCCTCTGTGCAAAGCTGCATCTCTAGGACATATATTCAGCAAAATATGAATGTGGAATTTCAATGTGGAGTAGGCAAATCAGTAGGTAATAGAACAATGTGTTAGGCACAGGGTTTCATTATCCAACATGGGTACTATTCATCATATTCAGTCAAGGTCAATTATAAAACAAAGAAGAACTTAAAAACAATATGCAAATATTAAATAAAAGAAAGCAAATGCAAGAGAAAAATAGAAAAGTAAGAGCAATAAAAAACCTTAATTACACAGTCAACTTACAGAGCAAAGACAAGAATTCTAAATCCGCAGAATGCCACGGAATGGAGATGATTCGTTTACTTAGGAAAGATAGTTCAAGTTGATAATAAAGTGCTGAAAGAATAAAATTATTTACATTCAAAGAGAGCATTAGCCTATCATATCAGGTAATGAGAGCCAGCCGAGACATCAACACAAGTCTTATCAGTCATCATGGCAGCCCACCATGCCACCACATGGTGAGCCACATTTGTCTACAGGAAAAGAAAAAGAATTTATGATCAATATGATAAAATTAGAGCTCAAATTATACAACAGCAGGTACGAAAATAGTGATAAGAAGCACTTTCAATGGTCAGATTGGTTGACTACCACACCTATACTAAAATACACACTTAACTTGATATCAAAAGAAAAACCGCATTCGTCGCACTTCCCCGGGGGCGCAGATTGTACTCACGGGAGAAACGTCGGAGCTGTCACTTCCAGATCCTCCGAGCATGCAGTGCATAAACCCGGGGATTCTCTCGTCGATTCCTTCGGCGCCTCTCCTATCTAACTCTGAATCAGATAGGGATTGACCCGAAGATGCACTGACGGGAGCAGCTTTCTTGCCGCACTTCTTCACCTTTTCCTCGCCGCTTTTACGATTTATCGGATTCTTCAATTTGTCTACATTCTGCATCTTTAGATACAGAGATGTTTAAGCACGCATCTGACTCGTTTTTGAGTCTCACTCTTACACACAAATCACTTCACACAATGGCGCGCACCTCACAAGCGGCCTCGCAGAACATCAAGCGCCATATTTGCTTCGGGTTGACGGTCCGATCACGAAGTTCCCGTATGTTGCCACCAAATGGTACGGTTTTTGTTTTTTGGAAAAAATAATCAGCATAATCTTGCGTTTCTTCCACAAATTGAGTGTTTCCATATCGATATATTTTTTCTCTAAGCACAAAATAATAAGGACAATACATAATTGACATCAAATTTTACGAAAATCCTCATAACTTTGGGACCAACATCAAGTAAGATTGAAACCGTACCATCACTAGGCATCACGAAAATGGGCTGCCAACTCTAAAGCTTTCTTCATTGAAGTTTTCCTTCACCGATTTATAATGGAGAAAATTGGAAATATACAACCCGTTGTTCTTGTAGCTTTGTAGGTATCTTATGACAAATTGAGCCTTACCGATGGTTCATGGAAAACTGGAAAAACCATTTTTAGTTATTTCGTCTGTCTGATCCTCAGTTGTCCGCAGTGAAGCACAGTATCACTGTGCCACACTCGGTGGTATGAACCCGCCGCCCGGGATCGACTCGGCACTCGCTACGGAGCTTTAGAAGCTCAAACACTTCCAGAAGCAAGTGTCAGATCAAGAACGGTGACAATGGTGGATGGTGGCTCAGTGGGAAGAAACTCACCACAAAAAAGTGTTTGATTTCCAAAAGCTTCTGCCTTCTAAAAGACAAAAAAAATCCTTCTGTGAGTTGTGACAAGGCACAACTTTTCACTTGCAACTGTTACGCACATTTTCTAATTTTTCAAGTTGTTAGGTATATTGCTGAGTTGACTGTTTTGAAACGAAATCCATCAATTGTATTTGTTTATTCGGAAGCTGCTAGAGGGGCGGAGCTGCTGCCCCCCCCCCCCCCTTCCGCCTTTTGTGAATCGGTCAATTTTTCAGGAGATGTAATTTGATTGGCCTGTAGTGTCCGCTCCAGTCGAGATCGTGAGTGACAGTGTTACGGTAGGGGCGGGGTGAAGTGGAGGTGTCTCCAGTGAGTGTCGAGCCGGTTCTTGAACTCTTTGAGAGAGTAAGTGTCTATGACGGATGATGGTAGGCTGTTCCAGTCGTTGATGACTCTGACTGAGAACGCGTCTCGATGAAGGCGGGGACAGCGTGCGGCTTCACAAGACGTCATGGGTGCCCTCTTGCCTCTCTGGCGTATCTGTTGAAAAACCTCTGGATTCAATTTCCCGTCCAGTTCATGCAGTACACGATTGACACATTATAAAGTTACTAGTTTTGTTTCAATGCATTGCATGCGCGTAAACACAAGGCTTGATTTATTGATTGATTGATGGTCGGATTTTCGGAAAAGGTAATAATTCCCACCAGAAACGTCAATAGTTTGATGTTGTTTTAACTTGTACACAGACCTGCGTCATTTTGGACCCGTGACTCAACTAGCTCACTGCAAGTCTGACCCAACAGCTTGGACTGGATTCAACGTTAAATCATTGAGAAGTGACAAACAATATTCGAACGCTCGTATAAAGTAATCACCAAAGGTAGTTAAATCGCTTTTTCTCAGTTAAAAATGGCGTCGCCCTTTGCAATATGACGTTCGTAGATCAAGGTCACATAAAAGCACTACACGTCTCTAGACGTGTAGAGCCCGCTTTGCTTCTCAAGATCGGCAGTAAGCAGATTGGTGATTGCACTCAACAATGGTGGGGACCGGTTGGAAGAATCCACGGCACAAGGTGTTTGGGCCGGGACACCGCCCCGCGCATGACATTCACGTAATAATTGGTACATTTTCGGAATATGCAAAAAAAAAAACGAATGGCACTTACGACACTTGAAAACGAAACACTTAGTATCGACAAATATCCTGGTCGAATCGAATCTGTTGGGGACCGGTTAGAAATGTCCCGGCACAAGTTGTTTGGGCCGGGGTCTCTCTGCACGTGCACACCTTTCGGGAGGTCGCTTCTCCGTGTCTAGAGCCACTGGACCGACTGCACTAAAATAAGCTACGTGATTAATAAGAGACCGATTAGATGAGTGAAACGCATAAATTAGTTAAAGGTTTCTCCTTCAATGTCTGCATGTGTGGACCCTCTGTTGCCAAAAGGCGCTTTACTGGCATATTTTATCCCGGCGGCCGCTGGGCCTCCGCGCCACCCGCCGGCCGCTGGGGGGGGGGGGGGGCATAAAGTTGCCCCCCTTTACTTCTGCGACGATATCGTCGCAACGCGAAGAGATAGAGAAGCGAAACTTTGCACACAGCTTCCTGAATACCTAGCCGAGGTTGTGCCCAAATTTGGTGTCGATCCCATTTGAAATGACGTCACAGTGACGTCATAAGTGAAATTATAGATTTGCGACTCTCATATTCCTCACGATACAGCACATATATGGGACCGAATATAAAGGGCCGATTATTGGTCAGAAACTAGATGGAAGTGTAGTAAGATGTTTTAGGATGACAGCAGGTGCTGTCTAGTTCATTTACAGTCGAGTTTCATGCTCAGCGTCATCAGAAACGGTCCATATCGGAAAACGACAAAACTTTATGACGTCACTGTGACGTCATCTTAGGTGCTACAACCACCAAACTTTCCTCAAACATTGCCTAGGTATTCATTTGAAGCTATGCCAAGTTTCACGTTCGTAGCTCATCAGGTTTCGGAGATATTTCACAAAACGTAAAGGGGGGGCAACTTTATGCCCCCCCCCCCCCAGCGGCTCGTGGGTTATTGGGTTGGACTAAATGATCTGATTCGACTGAGCTAAAAAGAGGCTGCACAGTATGAGAGTCTGACCCCTTGCACGGGGCTGCTAATAACACGGTTACATAATGTCACTAAAAAAAGATCTACCGTTTCCAGTTGTCACATCTAAGCAAATGAAGGGCAGGCTGTCGTTTTTCCATTGATCAAGAAACTGGCTTATCAAGAGACCAGGACTGGGTAGAAAAAATAATGTCGGGAAAAATTGATTTAAGATTGAATGATAGATCTTACAACGCCATGGATGCACATTGCACAGGGCCGTGAAGTGCCCTATCAGTTTTCCACTCCCGACCGTAGGTGGCAGCACCAGTCGTATGACAGTTGCGGTCAGTTGAGGGATCTCGACTGTCATACAGATGGCAGCACTGCAGAACTGCATACAGCGCCATCTACACAAGATGAACATCACGTCTGGTTATAGAGGGGCTTTTGCGTGTCTCTAGCTCACCCGTCCGTCGTTTCTATCCTCAGGATGCTAAAATCCTTCTCCTTCACGCCGCAACCCTCAGTCCGCGCTGGACAGGCACCTTTATCTCATGCGGGCTGCTCCCTTGGAGCGGCACCGCTGCTCCCGAGGGAGCGCACCCCGTACCCGTGTGCAGTGAGTGCTGGGGGGGGGGGGGGGGGGAGGGTCGGCCTGTCCTTTCGGACGGGCTCAGCCCCGGTGTCTCACTAGGATGCCCGCCCAGACCGATGTCTCCCCCTAATTCCTTTCATCCTTCCGGCTCTGAAATGGTCTTACTCTTGTCAGACCGAAAGGGCAAGAGTAACAACTTTTTTTTACTTAATTTCTCAAAAACGGCAAAACGTGCAATAACGGTCTATATGTCATTGGAAAGAGCATCAAAAGTCGTATAACCTATCAACTTTTCACTTAAATATATCTTTAACGTAAAAAGTTATTAAGTGACAAAGACGCTCCCATTGACTTTGCATGTTAAAAATTTTCTTTTTTTAACGAGCTAAAAAAGACCAAACGAATTCTGAGAGCTTAACGAAGCATAACAACATGTTCTATGGTCTTTTTTCAACAAGTCCTGAAAGTTCAAACAAAATCGTATCATATGATTTTGTACAATGAGCGAATGAAAATTTCTCTGCAAATACGCCCATAGACTTAACATGGGGAGCGAAAAAAGTTCAACTTCAAACTCGTGCAACTCAAGTTAACGAATTCTGACGGGTATACGGCGAACACGGGCGTGTACCTGAACGTGTCGGCCATAAAATGATGTGCAGCAAACCATACCTTGATCCGCGATTTTTTTCCGCCATTCGCGATCGCGTAAAAAGTGTCCAAAACCCCGTTGACTTAACATGGGAAAAATGGACTCGCACGTGCCACGTGCCACGTGACAAAAGGTGAAGCGAGCATGACTTCAGTCCGATCAACGACCCAAAGGACGGGAATTCGATTTTCTCTTTTTCCTTAGCTCCTAGAAACGGCAGAAGGGAAACAACTTTACTACAATAACATTATTGATTGCAGTGAACTTATTAAATGAAAATTTATTTTTGATTACTTACGGTAAAGTTAACTTGGCGTCAATTTTTCCAACAGAAAAATGGCTTTTTGCGGTTATTTTTAAGTATAACTTTTCAGATGTCGTTTGTATATTGGAGGGACGAAGAAACTTGTTGCAATGTCGTATACTCATTTGTTACCCCGAACGATAATCTGATGGCCGGAGATGTACCGTTTAGCGTTGTCCTGACACCAGCGTTTGGTGTTATTCTGACGCCTACTGACACAAGAGCCGTTACGATAGTCTCAGGTCACTGAGTCATGACGTAACGCTTGGAGTCAAGACGTAGGTACTGAGGCCATTGGAAACTGAAAACAAAGCTGGGACGCAACTAACCGTGAATAGTATTCATTTGTTTATTTCACGTTATCCAGCTCACAATATCACAAATCCATACACCATTACCGTTCATTACCTACAGTTAGTCGCATAGCTGCCATAAACAATCAGACGGAATTTGACAATAAACACATAAAACAAGATGATCTTAATAGCGCCACAATAATACATTGTCGTGAATATTGGCTGGTGTGTGAAAGCGGAGAATACACGTGGATGCAACTGCAAGTATTATTGTTTTTGAACCCATATAGGTATGTATTTTCCTGATTTGAAAACAACCTTAGGTATCTGAGATAAAAAACAATCCAAAGATAGAGAGAGAGAGAGAGAGAGAGAGAGAGAGAGAGAGAGAGAGAGAGAGAGAGAGAGAGAGAGAGAGAGAGAGAGAGAGAGAGAGAGAGAGAGAGAGAGAGAGAGTGAGGGAGAAAGAGAGGGAGAGAGGGAGAGAGAGAGAAAGAACGAACACTTCACAATCTTCCACAAAATGTCATCTAGCACCCTCCTCCCCCTCCCCTCCCCAATCAAACGCACCCCACCTTACCAACGACCTCCCAGGCTACCTTGTGTAATGTGTGCGTTCAGAGTACAGTTACCTCCCTCCCTCCCTCCCCTCCCCTCCCTCACCGCGCCCCCAGTGGATGTAGGTCACTGGCGACTGAATCTGGGGAGGGGAGGGGGAGGGAGGCAGGTCAGTAAACCGTTAGTCCAGCCCAGCCCGGAGTCTCGGAGTATAGCGGAGTGAAGCCAAGCCGGAGCAAAATCGAGCCAGGCACCGCTCCGTGGATTGGATTCCAGTCCGGCTATGGCTTTGGTTCACGCTATGATGCGATGCGCTAGACTGGACTGGCTTCGGTCGAGTGTGGCTAGGCCGAGACGGGTATGCTGGGCGGTAGTGATGTCAAATTATAGAAAATTGGAATACCGATAAAAACCAAATACCAACTGAAGTAATGGAGAAAATAAACGATTCAGCCAGGGAAATTGAGACGAACATAGACTTTTCAGCAAATTCACAACCTATTAGGTATACAATAGTGAGGATGCATATGCCAGCAAAATATCAAAAATAGTAGGAATAAAATACAAAATGCAAAGTTATTATCGGTTTGGTATCAGTACGAGTATGCCAAAAAAAAAGTATCATATTGACATATCTGCTAGCTATGTAGCCAGCTGGGTCGCTGGCTGACTGGCTAGCTGGCTGGCTCTGGCGGCCGGCCGGGCAGTTGGGGAGGAGGGAGGGGTAGGCGGAGCGGTGGGGAGGGGGAGGGGGGAGGGTAGATTGCGGGTCGCCGCGTGGTGAGGCTCGCGGTACGGGGTGGTTAGCTGGTCAGACGAGCGACCGGAGCCGGGGTGGGCTGGCGCTCCTGTGGTGAGGGGCAGGGTAGGTAGACCAGAAGAAAGTAAGAAGAAGGGGGAAGAAAACGGAAGAGGAGGGAGGAATAGGAAGAAGTTGAGTGAAGAGAGGAAGAGGTGGTAGGGGGAACAAGAAGAAAAGTGAAGGCACAGGAGTACAGGATACCGTTTTCGGAGACAGGAGAGACAACATGAGGTTACCAGCGCAGGTGAGACAATTTTGGATCGTGTAGCTTGTATCCTATCCCGAAATGGAAACACCCTCAGTTTGTTTTTCAATAGAAAAACACAATTCTAAAGAATAGTGTTTGTCTAATGAAGAAACAACCTTCGGGCATCTGGTGCCATTTAAAGGTGCTTTGGAGATTGAAATCATGGAGGGATGATGCTTGCAAGATGTGGTTAGTGTTTAGTAATCTTGCCACGTGCGAGTGAAATATGATTATCGGCTCGAAAGGTTGAATGGAAAAGGTTGTGGGCACGTTTGCTCGCTTGTAATGGGGTGTCTCTTGAACCTTCAAAACACAATTAATCTTTTGATACTCACGATTTGCATGGAACTGGCTCTTTTATGTGATGCTTGAGTTTAAAAACAAAGCCGGAACTGTTCGGTAATATGTAGCGGATAGCTCCTCGTGTTCATGTGATCATATGATACATTTTTGTTTGTAAGCGCTACGCCGTGCTTGTTCTAGCCCTAACACCGTATTTTTGAAACAACGCACACCGAAGCCTATCCCTAAAATGGTATAGTTCTAGTGACAATTCTGCATACTATGCAGCGGCGTATTTAGAAAATCGCGAAGGGGGGGGCCAAGGGTTTGGAGGGCGCCACCTCACCCAAGGAGGGCGCCATACGGTCGCGAGATAAAAAATCGCTCAGTGGGGGTTGGGGGGTTGGGAGGCGTTTTTTACCATGCCACCAGTTTTTTTTTTTTTGCGTAACCTCGTATAGGTCGTGCTGCATTGATTTTGCATCGTGTGTATTCTTTATACTCCAGGTCACAAAAGGTCAAGTGTTCTTGAAATGCTGCGCCGAAGGCGCGCGAAATTTTTGAAAACAACCTTTTCCTCCGCTTTTTAGGCACGCCTTGTATACGATCACTGTTCAAAGCTCCTCTCGCTCTTTTACCAAATTTGAAGGTGTAAAAAATACCTAAGGTTTGGTCGGGCCGCTGCCACACAAACTGTACAGAAAGCTTGGCTCATGGGTGTCGATGTATAAAAGTTTTTTGGCGGTGGCATATCTACGCACCAGATCACCGTATCGGATTGATACCGGAGCGCGAGATGCGTAAACATCATCCAAATTACCTCAGACCAGCCTTCATAGCCTTTTCACAGATGCATACAGTGTACCCACATAACCAGTTTCAATCACCGAAACTTCAGATGCCTGCTGTTGCGCCCGAACCTGTTGACAATACTTAATCGTAATCCATATAGATGCCATGATGCACGTAAAGTAGGATCAATCCGTTAAGACCAAAGACGTGTTTTATGCATCGTAGAGCGTAGATAGTTTTGGTAGGTATAGATACTTCATTCATTGTGCTGAATGCACGTTCATTTGTGGCAGTTTTCACAGGCAAGACATCAACTATGTGCAATAGAACGACTAAGTTGAAAAACATGCCAAAGGAGTAAATAAATGATAGGAGGGCAGCGATCAACGGATGTTGCCAATAGGTAGAAGGGCTGCGATCCACAGGAGGGCACTAATAGGTAGAAGAGCCCCGATCAACATCCCGAGTTTCGACAGTAGGGCACCGATAGGTAGGAAGTTGGCGAGCAGCAGGAGGGCGCCAATGGATAGAAGGGCAGCGATCAACAGGAGGGCACCAATAGGTAGGAGGGCGCCGATCAACAATCAACAGGAGGGCGCCACCAGGTAAGAGGGTGGCGAGGAACAGGAGAGCACCAATAGGAGGGTGGCGATCAACAAGAGGTCGCCAATAGGTGGGAGGGCGGTCATCAACCATGGAAGTCGCCAATGAGCGGAAGGGTGACGATTAAAATGGGGGTGGCAATGGTGAGGAGGGCGCCTTTGCTCAAGAGGATGACACGAACAGGAGGGCGTCTGTGCGGAGGGCGCTGGTCAACAGGAAGGTGCCAGTGGATAGGAGGGCGGTGATCAACAGGAGGGTGCCAGTGGTTAGGAGGGCGGCGATCTACACGAGGGCGCCAATAGGAGAAGGGCCCCGATTAACATTCAACAGGAAGGACTAGGGAACCAATAGGTAGGAGGGCGGCACTGAACAAGAGGGTGCCAAAAGGGAGAAAGGCGGCCTTCAAAATTTCACATGAGGGCTCAATAGGTAGGAGAGCGCCAATAATTATGAGGACGCCGATCAGCAGAAGGGCGGCAATGTGTAGCAGGGTGGCGACCTACAGGAGGGCGCCTTCGGGTGAGAGGGCGCTTATTTACAGGACAGCGGCTTACATAGGCGACCACCGTTACGCTTAGAGAGCTACAGCCTACAAATGTGGTTGGAGGGCGCCCGAGGGAGCCCTCCAACCGTATTTGGAGGGCGTATTTGGAATGGGCGTCCTCCGAGGGCGCCCTCCATCCGTATTTTCCCTGTAAACACATTCGCGATTGGAGGGCGCCCTCCAGTCGCGATTGTTTTTTGATTCGATTATATCACAATTGCATTTGCGATTGGAGGGCGCCTTCGGCGCCCTCCAATCGCAAAGGGCGCCTTCGGCGCCCAAGGGGGGGGGGCCATGGCCCAGTGGCCCCCCCCCTGCCTACGCCCCTGAATTACTATGATTACCTTTATGTCGTTCAACGTTGAATAATGGGACTTCTAGGCTACCTAAATGCTGGTTAGCTTCGAAATCCATTGTAACCAACGAATAGGTACACAAAACGCTCAATGCTTTTCTGCTTGGAATTTAGCACAAAAAATGCTTTTATTTCCTCTTTTATTTCCATTGAGCCCCTGTTTTTCCTTATGTTGGCATATTGTCCAAGCCTAACAAGATTACCCCCCCCCCCCCCAAACTCCTCACCGCCTCCGCCCCAGTTCTCAGCGGTTGACGTCATTATGACGTAAAGCCCCAGTGAGGTGAATGACCGGTCCGAATCTCAGCCCTCCTCTGGCCACGCTCAGCTAAACCGGCCCAGCCTAACCCACGTCAAAAGATGGATTCATCCAATCCACACACACCACACGCAAGATTGCATGTTAAATTATGACGTTGATTTAACCCTGTTTGCATGTCAATAGTAGCGGTCCCGCGTGCCTACATAAATAATTGAGCTAATTGAACGGTTTTGCGCGCGTGCGATGCAAAAACTCGTTGAGCTCTGCACGTGTCCCAGTTACGGCTGGTATTTCCGGTTTGAAGAAGAGGGAGGGGGGGTCTCGATGACGGACGGGTTTACCTGATCATCTATACATCGCTTTTGATCAATGGACAGCCTAGTTTGTTTGACGACCAGCCTTAAGCCATCTGATAAATGATGTCGATTCTGGTGATGTCAGCGTTTTAGTACCCAAATGCCAGGGAACATTCATAAGAGTATTATTCAAAAGTAAGCGCAAAGCTGCGATGAAGTTAAAATTCAGACTTAAATGTCCAGGAAAGATAAAAAATCTACAAGTCGGCATTCAATTGCGAAAAGTATTTCCTAAGTTCAAAGTGGTATTGCTAAGCTGTCATTTCCGGTCATGGTCACTACCCGTTTCCTTAGTGTCATTTCTATGACGTGACGTTGGTATCCGGGTGTCATTGTGCTGCCCAAGGTGTCGGTGTCGGTGTCAATGCCTGTCTTTGGTGTCAGTAACCGGTCAGGGTCGTCCGGTGACCTCCAGCTACTAAATATTCACCCAGAGACAGCATTCGACAATCCGGCCGCCGTCGCGCTTATACAGGGGCGGTGGTTTAATGCAGTGACCATAATGTAAAACAGACGTGGTTATCATCTCTTGCAAGTTTAAATTGTGTTGTGGTGGGATTGGGAACAACTTATAAAAAACTTTTTCAAGGTGAATATTTGAGGTTGGTCAAGAACATTGCAAGTGCATTGCATATTATTTTAGGTTCGATAAAAGGTCAGGTATCAAAGTATTCAAAAGCGAAAATCCAGTACCTACTGCACACCCCTCAGCTCACTGAAGATATTAACTATTTCCACGATTCAAAAAAACCAAAACAGCTTCGGCATCTGTTTTGTGATGATACGTCAGGGAGTATCAGAGAATGTGAGGGAAAGCGAAACGCTGTTTATGCTCCTCTTCATCATTTCAATGGCAGTCTCTTGATAAAACTAGCACGGTAACCGAACTGATCGGCAAGAGATGAACTTCCGTTATTGCGCCATGCCGCAACCTATTTTAGTCACCATTCACTTCATCACGTCCTGCTGCATGACGTAGCAGTGAGTCACGTGACCCAGAGAGACAGAGGTTATTCACCGCTGTATCATGGAGAAAACTGTCACGTGATGATTCAATCTGGGATGTCACGTCTCTGACGACATTCCAAGTGCGATGGGAAAGTTATGCCCTGAATTGCACACATCTAAAAACTTTGGCTAGATCATGCGCACTTACTATGTTAAGCAGCGTGGAACATGATAAACCTGTTTTTTTCTTGCTAATCGAGACCCGTATCTCTTCACATTTCTATCACATGTCGTCCATTTATCTTTCCCTTTTCGAACCCTGCTCCTCTTTTTTTTCACCCACCACTAGAGCATATTTTCTTCCTTTGACCCCACCTGTAACTTCGATACACTTCATAGCGGTTCCTACCACCTCAAGTCGCAGACGCTGTCAAGAGGTCAAGGTCACGCTTCCGTTACCATGGTAACCCAGCTGTTCCGCGTTTCAACGCCGCACGCGTGAACTCTGGTGGTCAATGGCCTTGTATGGAATGCGACACACGTGACGTACAGTCTCGAAATGAGACGGCCGTCAGGTGCAGGGCGCCTGCATATGCTATGGATGAAAGCGGTGGGTGGGTGATGTGTTTTGGAGACTGTACACATCTTGAGTGAAGTTTGCGAAGGGCGCATACGATCTGCATTGGTAATGAATGACAAGTAGCGGATCACGGGGTCGAGGAGAGAGGGAGGGAGGAGATGAGAGAGGCGAGAGGGCGATACGGAGACAGGTAGTGGAATAGGGCGTAGATGGCAGAGAGGGTGGGCAAGTAGCAGAGGGAGAGAGAGAGAGAGAGAGAGAGAGAGAGAGAGAGAGAGAGAGAGAGAGAGAGAGAGAGAGAGAGAGAGAGAGAGAGAGAGAGAGAGAGAGAGAGAGAGAGAGAGAGAGAGAGAGAGAGAGAGAGAGAGAGAGAGAGAGAGATGATTGATGAAAAGGCACGGAATGAGTAAGAGGGCACTGGAAGAACATTTCTATGCACTGTGAAATCAAGCATTTTCTTCTTGGGTGCTACAGCTCTATGCCACTTTGCAGTCTCCAGTGTTACGCGAGATGCTGCGCCGCAATACTCCTCAAAGTTAGCGTCATACTCAATATCGCAGTTCCCATCTTCCTCTTTAGTGCTAGCGTTCACTGCATGAATGCAGTCTCTAGCGGCCGCATTTACGTTGAATACTGTGCCGCAACACTCCGTGGTGCTAGTGTTATACTCAGCAGCGCAGTCGCCATCTGTTTTAAGTGCTAGCGCCCAGTGAAGCCCTGCAGTCTCCATGCCTTTCCAGTCACTTTCTTGTGCGACATTGCAGTTTCCTGCTTGCCGCTGCTGAGCGTTAGATACTGTGCCGCAAGACTTTTGGTGTTAGTGTTGTAGTTGACGTCGCAGTCTCTCTTCTCAGTGATAGTGCCTTGCAGTCTCGCCCTGGCAGTCTCCACATCTTTCAGTGTTAGTGTCCTGTGCAGCACTACAGTCTCCTATCGCTGACGAATTAAATACTGTGCCGCAAGGCTTCTTGGTGTTAGTTTTATACTCTGAAACGCAGTCTCCCCTGGGCCTTGTGCTGACTGCTGGCGCGAAGTACGGTCGTGCAGTCTCTAAGGAAATTCAATAATGCTTTTGCCAATACCTAGGCACACGCCGGCTCATTTATCCATGCATGTTGCGTGTAATACAGGGTTATCGAGCACTGATCTTGATACTTTTTACGGTGTAATGTACTCTGAAAACGTCACTCTGAAACTCTGACGTCGTACTCTGAAAAGCCATTGCCCCCGACAAATATGTGTGTGATATTCGACTCAGATTTCCGAAGCTTGTGATCTGTAAAAAACGTGAAATTAAGTGAATTGTCCATAGGCGCTAGTCGTTACCTTCCCAATACGCATGAAACAACATTGACACAAACAAATCAGAGTTGCACCACATGAACTTTCAGTAACAGTAAGCTCACTAACCATTCCATATTGTCTTCCTGCCCGAAATCCGCTCGAATAAAATAAACCCGTCAAACGAGTTATCACGCATTCATTTTGTGCAGATGCCTACATGTAAGCTCAGTGACCTTTCTGAAATCCAACCTGTCAAGCAAGATATTAACAGCAAGAGGGTTCTCGATCTGCAATCCCAATGACTGATGAGATGCGGAAAAAATGTCAAAAACTTGGCAACGTCGACACAAATTTGAAACCCCATGCTTTAATAGTTTCGATGAATTTCCCATGGATTATTTTCACAGGATTGCAGATAAACAACAAGAGGGCAGATAAATAACTCACAATCAACATAGCTTGGTAAAGCTGAGGCCTCTTGCACCAAACTACCTAGCTAGGTAAAATCGAAAAACCGGTTTCAGAATAAGCTAATCAAACGGTGGTAAATTTGTTTGCAATAGCCCAATACATAATCCTACAGGTGCTTGGTAAATTTTACACGCAAATTGTCACATTTGAGTCTTGGATTGGGTATACGATGCAAAATAATCCAAGCATTGGTGCAAGAGGATTTTGGTGCAAGAGGCCTCTGCTGTTGATTTTATGTTGCAGTAAACATCGACAATTTAACTGCAATGCGACTCTGATTTAAATCGACGTAGATTTCTGCGCATCGACTGAACGAACACGGCATATCTGCCGTCGTCTATACTCTGTATCGATTTCGCTCACCACGGCAGCGCCTTACGTCAGGACAGGACTACTGGGCCTCACGCCGGTCACGTGGGGTCAGTGACCTTTGGCCCGTCCTTCTGGCTCGCTGCCAAGATCGACAGACCGGCAGAGTCGGGCCGGGGGAGGTCGAACTGCTGATCGATCAGAGCTTGGGTCATGTTCTTATGAAACAGAAAACGATTGGGTGACGTTTTTGTGATGTTGTAGGGCTGTCATACTTTTGTTTGAGGTTGAACAGTTGTTTTACATGGTGCAAGGCTGTCATTGACATGATTATAATCAAAAGCTGTGTTAGACTTGGCCTTTCCCTCATAATATCGGGGAATTTCACTGAAAATAAGTCCATGGACTTTTTCTACGAACTCTTTTGAAAAGTTGCGGTTAGGTTTGACACATCACTAAACCATTAAATGTGTTGAAGTGTTCCTATCCATTTCAACAAAAACCTTGTAGCATGTTCCTGGTTTCTATATTTCCTGCCCCAGCCTCTGCTTGACCACACTGACCGCAAAGATCATAACCGTGAAACCTAATTCTCACAGTAGGGCACTGATTTCCCACGAGAAGACCCAAAGATTCACGGTTTGATTCCTCGGTTTCCACGATGGTCACGTGACATAACCGGTGTTAGTGTTTCTGGTTGGTGGATCGTTTCACTGTACCTTTTGGGTGGGGATTAACTTTTTCCTGGCTTCTCGATTTGTGTTACAAGCACATTTCTCATGGATTAGCATAGTTCTCTGCTGGCGTATAGACTGGTTTCAGACGTCCCATTTCCAGAAATACGGCACACACAATATCTTTTTTCGTCTGGGCTGCCTGGAGTCAAGGAATAGCGTCCTTTCAATCCTGAAAATTATCATAGTTATTCAATGAAGCATGCTGTAGTATTTTTGTGATTTATTCGACATTTTTTCGTAGCCTGTAAGAAACACAAAACAAAGGTCTCTCTCTCTCTCTCTCTCTCTCTCTCTCTCTCTCTCTCTCTCTCTCTCTCTCTCCATCCCTGCTGCTTCAACACCCTCTTCATCAGCACCTCTCGAGGTAACAAACATTCAATTCCTTTTCAGGCGCTGCTGGCAGCGCTGGCGCTCTCCACCACTGCGACCGCCTCCCCAGCGCCATCTCTGGACGAGTTTCGGAAACATCTCGCAGGTGGCGCTGCGGTCGCCCGAGTCCGCCGACAGCTGAGCCAACGAGCCCGCCTGGTCAACGATGAACCGCAAAGGGTGAGTCCGATGAGGGTGAAATTGTAAGGATAATGCTGAGAATGTACTCATACAGTCGTTTTGTATTATGCTACATAATGTACGCACCGTGTACAAACTGTAGACGATTAGAGCCGAAGTGGCGATAAGCACCTTGCTCACCTTGCACTGTCTGAAGGATGAATGGGGAGTTTAAAGGTTCTTTGGAGTTCCAGGGAGCTATGATTTCCTTATTAATTTATAGGCTACTTTATTGGCTGAAAGCTACAAAATCGAATAAAAAAAGTAACGAACTAATTGCAACCCAATGCCACAAATCAAGCCATTCCTCATGAGAGCACATTAAAAAGCATTGGGCATTAGGATTTGGGCATTAGGCAGGCCGGCAGGCGGCAGATAAGTGTTCGGTTAGTTTGGCACAGGGTCTGACTAATCCTACTGGTGTGTTCCAGTACCCTCGGCCCACTGTGCTACCCAGCGGACAGCAGCAATACCAGCACTTCCAGGTCAGTTATCATGCAGCGAGGTAAATCCTATCTTGCGAGTAGGTAGCATTTTGCTGTTTGCAATCCCCAGTACCTATAGTATGGCATTTCTCAGTGTCGTAATGTGTTAGATGCTTGCGAATATACACAAAAAATCACATCAAATTTCATCTGCGAAGTACCATGCAGTTTAACTTTACCTAAAGTTCAAACAAAAAATACCGATCGCGAAAAACTATCGTCACTATCACATCAGTTTGACCATTGGTCTGCTCCCACAGGCCCCGTACACTCCGGAGGTTATAGAGGAGGTGCGGTACGCTCAACCGAACAGCGACACAGGTGGGTGAAAGTGAGGACGTAGCTGAGCTACATTACTAGATGAGGGATACTTCTTAGTATTTATACTGCTTTCTTTCGTTCGAGGATGGCAGAGAAGCATAACACAACATTAAAAGCATAACTTTCGTTCGATCAATATGAACACATCGCTATGAATCGTTACTTACGTAAGCGAATGGAAGGAAGCCATGTTCTTTGAATGCGCTAGGTATAAAATGAACACATTAGCCATCAAATTTGCCACACTTATAAAGCTAAAACTGCACTGAAGAAAATCAACCATAAAGTTGTCACCTGTAATAAATAAAATTCACCCATCAAAATGTGACCTAACAGACTTAAGATTCACCCCACCCCAGCTAACATTTACTTGACTCGACCCCAGCATTTCACTAACCCCTCCCTCTTCCTTTTCCACAGGTGCCGTCTCCAACCCACCACGTCTACGAGCGCCGGTCGTCTCTGGCGGCTACTCCAACACAAAACTGCAGGGATACGGTCCACAGACTGGATCACCTCGCCCGGTCGGTACGAGGAGACCTCAGCCGGTATACCGTCCCAACCCACAACAGGAGACTGAGAAGGAGAGGGAGGAAGAAGAGAAGAGAGAGACGGATAGAGCGAGTCTGGTGGAGCTGATGATGGAGAAGGCGAGAGAGGCGGCGAGGAAGGCGGCGAAGGAAGAGGAGAGGGAAAGTGAAGCGAAAATGGAGGACAGCCAGGGTGTGTCCCAAAGACAGACGCCAGTCCCTCGTAATCCGCCAGAAGTTACACGTAGTCCACCAGAAGCAGTGACAGAGAAATCTTCAACGGGTGGAAGTCGCGTGTCACTGTATGAAAAGCTCGCAGCTGGTTTGAAAGCTACAGCTGAGAAAAGTCGGCAGCAGGTGCCCTTCGTTGCGCGGACTCCGCCTTCTGCTGAAACGTTACAAGCTTCCAGCCAATCATCTGCTTCGACCGGTGACAGGTCACAGTCTGCGAGCCAATCAGCGTCGGAGGTTCCAGAGCGAAGGCCAGTCGCGGCAGCTCAGACGGCGACAACCGCAGCACCATCTACTTCCAGGACAGGAGAGAGCAGGCCGTGGGAGAGAGGACAGGAGGAGCCGACAACGGGAGCGGATAGGAGAGAGTCTTCGGAGGAAGAGAGACCATTCGAACCCTCTCCACTTGACGTTTGGAGTAACCCTCAGCAACAGGGACCAGGAGAATATCAGGAATGGAACCGTCCTGGCCAGTATGACGAGGGTTGGACCCAGCAGGGACCCGAACAGGAGTACTGGGAAGAAGGGGCGCAACAAGAGCCCTGGCAGACCCGGCGCGCACCCTGGGGTAGTCCAGCTGAAGGACCTGAGGCAGCCCCTTCTGGAGTCAGGGCACCAGAGGTCGCACCATTCACTGGACCTCCAAGGCAGACAGTGCGTGACGGACGTCCACCAAGACCCAGACCTGGGGCTCGTCCGGGATCTCGTCCGCGTCCGCAGAGTGGTGTGCCTCGCCCGGGGGCGGACCGAGTCCGTCCCGGTCCACGGCCTGCAGCCCCTCTTCAGCCGCGTCCAGAGCTAACCGCTGGTGTCCAGCTCGCGTCTCGACCTCCATTCCCAGAGGGAGCAAGACCACCACTACGACAACGTCGACCTCCTACGACGCCCAAACCTGCTCCTGGATATCTGGATACAATCCTTAACTGGTTTCGTGGTGGGAGCGAAGAGGAGGAAGAGGAGCCACGGCCGGCACCTCCTCCGAGACCACACCAAGGTCTTGCTGCACCGCCTCAGTTTCCCAACCAACAGGCAGGAGGTGAGGCGTTCAGACCACCACCGAGTCAGCCAGGAGTCCCCGCTGATTATCTGGAATCCCGCGCGGACAACTTCGAGGATACAAACCCGGATCGCAGTGGGGTTGGTGTTGACGTAGAAGAATGGAGAGTTGTGGAGGGAACTGGTGGAGAGCCGAGCGGACACAAGGCGCCCAACATCCTTCCTCAGTTCCGTCCGAACGCTCATGTCGAACAGATGTTCCCGCAGCAGACTCTGCCTCCACCACAGGAGGATGAAAGGCTGCCTGCAGCAGGTGAAAGGAGACCAACGCAGGGAAGGCCTATCAACAGGAGACCTGGTAATTTAAGAAGGCCTCCTCGGGGTCAGAGACCTGCACAGATCGAGAGAAGACCTCAAGTCGAGGGACTCGAAGAGCAGACGTTTCGTCGCCCTTCGCCAGGATCCCTCCCTCAGCAGAGACCCATTCGCACCAACCCACCCAGGCGTCCCATCAATGGCAAACCGCCACGTCGTCTGAAGCCAAGCACAAAGCCTGGTCGTCGGCCTCCGACGGGCACACCACAGCGTCGACCTCGTCCTGGCGTTGAGGCGCCGCGGATTCCTCCTCTGAACACTAACGAAGTGCAGCGCCGACGTGGTCAACCCAGCCCCGCTATTCCAGGTGCGCCTGTGAGTACTCTTCAGATGCTCCACCCGTCCCTCTCCAAGCCCAGTGTTCTTCAGCCTCTGAGACCCGGTCCCCCAGCAGGCAGCGTTGGCGGCCCTCCTCGTCGCCGATTCCGTCCCCCGAGGCCCTCTCCGCATCAGCTACCGCCACCTCTATCCCCGGCGCAGAGGCAGTCGCAGGGACCGCTGAGTCTTCTTCCCGGACCTCCTCCGCCATCGACGGGAGTCGAGGAAATCTCAACGGGACCGACGGCAAGACCCGCGACGCTGCTGGACGATCGACGAGTGATGGTGGTGGGACCTTTCGGACGTCCGCCACCCGGTGCTCCGCTTCTGGCAAGACCTCCCGCGCTGGCACAGGAGGCAGAGATCCCGCAAGGAAGCGCACCGGGGATCGAAGATGAAAGGATTTATCCAGAGGACACCAAGGAAGGTGGGCAAGGTGCACTGACGATGGAGGATAAGTCGAGGACAAGCGGCGAGCAGATCGACCGGGTAGGAGGTCAAACCAGCCCAAAACAGGACAGTGAGGTGGTCAGGCTTCTTCAGCAGACGCCTTCTGCTAGTACAGTCGCTGAAATAGAAGCTGTTTCTTCGGGAACACCATCAACCGAAGACTCCATGTCAGAGGGTGCGCTTCCACTTGGCGCTGAAGATGACGACCTTCTGCCCCTCAGGGAAACATCGACAACACCTCAAGACCAGCCTGTAGCAGCGATGATGATGAAACCCAAAGAACAAACAAACAAGCCTCAGAAGACTCGTCCAGAAGCTATGAAAATGTCCAGCGAGGGAGCTACCCAAGCGTGGCCGCAGCCTGCTCCTGAACCTTCTCCTGAACCTGTTCTGGAGACGTCTCTAGAGCCTGAGAGCAGTCCCGAACCTGAGCCCGCCCCCGAGCCAGAGCCTTCCCCTGCGCCTGAACGCAAGTCCCAAACAGCTCCCGCATCGTTACCACCTTCGAATACGAAACAGCCAGAGTCTGAGCCAAAACCAACTTCACCCGCAGAGCAGCCGATGAAATCCAACACAGCGACAACTCCCAGCCTCCCGACCGCCGATCCTAGGCCTGCTGTTGGTGAAGATGGTACGAGGTTCGTTTATGCTACCGATGCGGACTCACCTGTGCTGACTCAGACCTTCGAGAGACGCCAGGGTGGTGCCGTGGAGGATAGCGCGACAGAGGTGGAGGTAGTGGGTCCAGAGATGGAGCTTGAGGATGATATTGAGCAAGAACCAGAGCCTGAGCCAGAGCCATCGCCGGAGCATGAGCAGAAGACAGACAAAAATGAGATGAAGCAGAAGAATGAGATGAAGAAGGAACAGATGGCAGAGGAGACTCCTATGCCCGAGCAGCAGAAGCAAGACGCTGCTCAGGATAAGATCAGCCACAGCAAAACACCAAACCAGGCGTCAACTAAGGAGGAAGAGTCGACAACTCCTAGCCAGGCAAACCAAGATGCGGAAGGAGAAAAAGAGCAGTACTCAGCCCCCTCGGCACCCCCGGAGGAGGAATATTCTCCCGATTATAATGGAGAATATACCGGACAGTACGACCAAAGCTACGGGCAGAGACAGACCTACCAGCAACAGACGGGAGAAGAGAACACAGAACCGTACGTTCAAGTTTACGGCGAAGAAAACGCTGAACCATACCAGGACCAGTTCTACGACTACGAGCAGGGATACGGGCCGTATGGTGATGAGTACGGACCGTACTATGAAGACCCCGCGCAGGATCGGTACTGGGATCAGGAGAGTTATCAGGAGAGCTATCCGGAGAACTATCAGGAGCAGTATCAGGATCCTCAGTATCAGGAGCAGAATAAGGACCAGAGTCAAGGAGAGTTTCAACAGCAATACCCAGATACGCAGTACCAACAACAGAATCAGGGGGAGTATCAGACATCATACCAAGATCAAAACCAGCAGCCAAACCAGGAGGAATATCAGGCGCAGTTCCAAGGACAACAGGAGATAAGGCAGAAGGCTCCAGCCGCTCGAAGGGTCGCCCAGGCGCCTCTAAGAACCGCCACAACACAGCAACCATGGAGGGTTATTGATAGCTCAAATAACCCTTCACAGACAACCAAGACTCATGTAGAAGTTCCAGCAGGCACGCCGACTACGATGGTTCACAGCGTTCCAACACATCAACAGACAACGCGTGGACAACCCATCACCTCCTCAAGCTCAGCACCATCCACCACCGCCGCAGCAGGCTATCCCTCAAGTCACGTGACTACCACCGAGGCCCCATACGAACTCGTGACCGCAAGTCACGCGTTCGACGACTCTCGTGATGTCATGACTCTGGAAGTCACCCACAAGTCTAGTTTCGCCGTCGGGGGGTCTGGGGACGTCGCCGGGGGTTCCCCGCGTCCCGCGGCTCCCGGGGTGGGTTCAGTGGCCTCTGTATCGCTCGAGGATCTCGGACCGGATATCCGGTTTGATGGACCGGAAGTGCAGTACTACAGGCCACCGGAAGCGAGGAGAGAGGAGGCAGAGAAGGAGAGCGAGAGTGGAAGGCCGCCCCTCGAGTTCACGCTGCCGGATTTGTATAAAGACTTCCGGCCGCTGCTTGACTAAGATTAACACTAAAAAGACAAGACTAGGAGGAAGACTAAGACAAGAACTAGGACGGAGTATGTAATTAGGATTGACTAGAGTGTACATAGAGCAGAGCGTACAGACGAGGCATTACAAGACGTTAAGTGCAAGGAGTAATATTGACTGACAGACTCATAAACACAACCCCACTGACTTTCACGAGTTTGAGACGACAAACCCACTGACTTTCACTGATGAAATAATTTGCATTGACTTATACAAACTTGACACAGACTTAGCGACAAAACTTGATGACACTGACTGATACTCACTGACATGACCACCCTGACAAACCCACCTGACATTAACAGACAAGAGTCGATTGCCGGACTCCACGACATTCAGCAACAGAATCTTTGACATTGACCGATTGGACCACTGACAGACACAGAAATTCACTGACATTGAAAAATAAATTTATTGACGCACTCGAACTCGACAGACTGAAATACTGACAAAACACTCTCTGACAGACAAACTCGACGACAGACTGGCTGTATTGACAGATAATGATAAACGGAATCCTTGACAAACTCCTGAAATTGACTGAAAAAGTAACAAGCGGACGAACTAGACGACTTAAACAAATAATTGACAATGACCTTCAAGCTCACAGACAAATAAACTTATAAACTTATCGACATTGAAAGACTTAAAACACACAAAGGCGATGAAAAAGCTTACCACAATGACGGATCAACTCAATGACGCTGACAAATGAACTTAATGACACTGAGAGACAAAATACACTCTTCAACATAGAAAGACACACTGATTGAATGACACAATGACATACTTGATAGACAAACTGGCGCGTGCAGAGACAAACTTGACATTGACATTGTGACAAACACAAACACGCTGACTTGGTAACGACGTAGTGACTTATAGTGTATTAAACAGTTATTTATGAATTCATGACCTCTGTTACCGAAGTGTGACAATGTGAGAGGTGGCAAAGAAAGTAGGATAGACAACCGCTCAAGTTATCGACTTTCTAGTATTCTGCCCTGACCTATCAATATTGTTACTGTTATTGTTATATTATTGTTGAAGTCGACATATGTTGTTGTGTTATCAAATGTATCTATCTAACGATGGAAAGCGACCAACTCACGGTCATAGATACTAGACCAACTGCGTGCTTGTTGGAGTGTGTCAGCGGTTGTGTTTTGGGAGATCGAAAAACAAATATTTAGTTTGAGTGACTGCCGCAGCCTTGTCGTCTTCTGAGTTTAGCATGATGACAACCTGAAAACTTCGTTTTTGTTAGTATCAGGCTTATGGCGTAAATGACAACCGTCTTGAACTAAGGGACACTATTTTCACCAAAGTGTGAACGTTTTATCAAAGCATGATTGGGCATTGCAGAGAAGACGTGACTCGGGTCACCTCGTCCGCTTTAGGGGAGACTTCTGATGTGTGTTGTCACGTGATTTGTTTTGTGACTTGACTCTGTTGGCATTATGTGTGGTGTTACTGCTGTACTTGAACGTAATTGGTGCAAATAAATCGGCATTATTGATGGGAAACGTGAGTGTGATGATGATAATGATGATGATGATGATGATGATGATGATGATCGATTTAGAGTTTTTGGCGACTAGACTTGAACGAAACATAAAATCTGCACAAGATAATCAATTTTCGGCAGAAGATAGAAACAAAGTAATCATCTAGGCTGGATATCGAAGAAGTAAATACGAGTTTCACAGTTACTTAGCGTAAATATATTTGTTACATATTCGACAAACCATGACACTTAGTACGTTTTCGCGCACAACAGTTACACAATACACATCCGGTCGGTGGCCGGTACCAAACACTAAAGATATGACGGAACAAAAATGATAGACGAACGCGTTTCGGCTAAATCACCGTCATCAGCGTCTAAAAGGAGAACAAGAGGCACACATCGAGCAAATATCACAGTTCAATCGTTTTGATTTTTACATACACTTTTAAACAAGCATGTGACAATGTGGTTACATTTCCTTTGACAAAGAGAAAATATCCTAAAAGAATCCTAAGAGAATAGCCACATTGTACAGTTTACACAGGTGTTGCACAATTCATATGTGGATGTTTAAAATGCCAAACAACGCCGCTGCTTTTGCCCACTTCATGAAACCAACCCTGACATTAATGGTATCACTCGTAGCAATAAACGCCGCTTCAGTAGCTTTTCTGTTGTCGCGATTACTACATGACGTGAGTACCTTTGCCCCGTCCCAGTATGGGAGATGGTTTGAGTTCTGAGCATGTAGAACAAACGCACTGTGTTGCATGTTATTTCGTAGGTCACGTCTGTGCTCTTTTAATCTCGTTCCAATACCCCTTCCCGTCTCCCCGATGTATTTCTTATTGCAAGACCCGCATGGAACCTGATATACAACGCTGTTGCCATTATCCTTTTTGTTACTTTCTCTATTTCTTGATAGCATGTCACCCACCTTTTTACCCGAAGTAAAGGACACTTTAAAACCTATAGTCTCGAGTTCTTTCGCAATCGTTGTGGCCGTGATCGAGTTCGGCATCGTGATGTATCGTTCGTCTTTTTTCTTGGTTTTTGTTGTTGAGGATCGTTTTCGTATGTTAAGGGCCTTTCGTTTAAGATCCAATAAATATCCTTTCGGATATTTCAGCTTCATGAAGGAAAGCATGATATGCTCGATCTCGTCATCCACATATTCTTTACTACTTTTCTCTTTGTCAAAGGAAATGTAACCACATTGTCACATGCTTGTTTAAAAGTGTATGTAGAAATCAAAACGATTGAACTGTGATATTTGCTCGATGTGTGCCTCTTGTTCTCCTTTTAGACGCTGATGACGGTGATTTAGCCGAAACGCGTTCGTCTATCATTTTTGTTCCGTGTTATTATACTTGTCTCAACTGAAATACTAAAGATATGATATCGACTCGAACGCATGATTTCAACCGATACATGCCCAGTGCCCACATAATCGTTCACATATAGAGGATACGTGCCTATTATGCCCATTGCACAGGTGTTACGCGCTTACATACATGAATAGCTCATGCATCCATAAAAAGCAAAGTAGGCACAAAAAGCTCAGTGAAGCCAAAACAAGATAAAGCAAGATGCTTATGCGTAACAGATTTAGAATTTCAAACGAACTCTGGGAAATTCAAGTAATTTCAATTAAATACCTTTGTTTCGAGTCCGCGCCCCAATCACCAAAAATATATCACAAGGTTTGAAAAAATGCCTGGAATCCCCCGCTAGCTAAAACCGGTGCGGGTATCTATAGATCACAGTACAGAAAACCAGATGATGGCACACCTCTCCTGACTATAACAACGAACACGTCTTTGATTGTTGCTAAGTTAAATGAACAGCGCCTGAACACAGCAAGAAAAACCGATAGTCAAACCTTTCTTAGATGACAATGACGCAGAAAATTTGTATAATTTTGGACTTAGAGCTCCAACAGTAAAAATCGAATTAAGTTAAGAATGAAACCACCGCTGGAGGATGCTTCGCTGATAAATAAATAATAGCCAGTGGATTTTCATCAATTAAACCTTAAATGAGCACCGCTTGGACACAGGAAGGCGGCTGTGCCATTCTACCAACTTCTTCAATAGCAAAGTCATCAGCATTGATCATCTGTTTAGTCATGGATATGGACCAATGCTCACGGTAAACTAATTATATTCCACAATATCACATCAAAGTACGTCTCCGCAGCATCACTTCTGTAGCCTTAACGCTATGCCCTATGATGCCGCATCATTTAAGGAGGTCGGAATCCTTATGAAGTCCCTATTTTGGCGTTATCCCCCTACAATGCTATTATACCGCTCATATCGCACACCATATCAAGCCATCAATTACAGCTGTGCTGTACAAATATCATCTGAACACAACACAGCTCACATTACCACTGAAAATGGAAATAATTTTATGAGTTATCTCAAGGCCTTGTTGCCTATTTTTTTTTTGCACCATGGATCATTTTTTCATCCATCCAGCTTACACACAGCTCTTCATTGGTGTCAATTAACGTATGAGACGACCCTTGTTTTGAGAGTTCATTACCTATGTCAAAAATTCCAGTTTTAAAAACCTTGGCTCATGCAAAGGCAGAGCGGCCCCTCTGGCTCTGGCCAGCTAGTAATAAGTTACCAGTTTTGCTGCTAGCTGCCATGCCGGGTCCATGATAACAGTAACTGCCTCACGTTTTCGAAGGCGACATGGTTTAGAGTCCTTCCACTTTATCTCTTATCAAAGCCAAAGCATTGGCGTCATCTGTTACGCACACCAATATCCATTATGACGTCCACCAATGACGTCACAATGACGTCCACCAATGACGTTACACTATACTATTTGCCACGACGATAGCATCCCCCACTAGCATCAGCTATAACGACACTCTACATCCGTTCCACCAATCACATTTCATATTCTACCCTCTTCCATCATCACCGGGTGAACAGAACGTATAGCGCATACCCAATGGCGACCAGTAGAACGGCTCCTACCAGAATCAGTAGAACTCTGTTTTGCACGGCTCGGTGTAACATACCGGAGAGAAGACGTCCGGATCTGCCCAACTCGCTATCTGTTTCACGTAACTGTGGGGTAGAAGATGTATGGGGTTAGGCGAGAGAAGATTACCTACCTCGCTGAGGAACATAAGAGAATTGGGGGAACGAACAACGTGAGAAAATTAGCCGTTGGGGTGGGATGTGAAAGATAAGGGGTAGAAAGATCAGATGACGAGAGCTGAAGTTCAGTGTCTGTCTCACGTAACTGCTAACTGCGGTGTAAGAGAGAAAAGATGAACATTGTCTGCTACAAATAATCACACGAGTACAATAATACAACTTCACGACGCATTCATTTGGACACTTGAATGTTGAGTGCAATTACAGGGAGTCATCCCCTAGTCTCCTCTACCTACCCTATCCCGTATCCTGTTCACTATTCAGCGTCAACCTTTGACCACTGATGTCGGGAGGAGTAGGGGTTCATCCTACCCCCTACTTACCCTTTCCCGTGTCTTGGTCAGTGCTCCCCTTAAACCACTGGCCTCAACTCCCCACTCCTCTGATGGGACGGGGGGGGGGAGACGTGTCATTCCCACACTCACCCTAGCCCGTGTCTTGGTCAGTGTCTCCCTCTGACCGCTGAGGTCGCTCAGTATCTCCGCCCCCACCGCCTCTGACTCCAGACACATCCGGTATCTGTCGACAGGCGGGTCAAAGTCGGTCAGATGTCAGCTCTGGTCAGATGTCAGCACTGGTCAAGGTGAGATCCAGGTTAGTAAGGTGCAGCAGAAAGTAAGATCAGGGAGAAGGTTGTAGGACGTGGCTTGGAGCGGCGAGTAGGATCTGGGTCATTACAGACGGTCCAGGCGTTAAATCGTGAATTCTGGACAGAACACGGGAGCTGCAAAAGCTGACACACATGCCAGTCGAAAGTCGTAAAAGCCATACATATATTCCCATTAAGGAAAAACATCGGTGAAAAGGTGTTCTCCTTGCATAATACCTAAAATTTACCCCTTTCCAATTGTCTTCCAAACACCTACCCCTACTCAAAGTATCTTTAAACAACCCAGTCTTGTCATTAAACATCTCCCCGTCACTTCTTCCAAATCCTTACCCATTTCCCAATCTGCTTCCCCAGTAGCTCCCCATCTCCTAAATAGCTTCTCATCACTTACCCCATTCCCCTGCATCCTTCCCGTCACGTACCCCTCGTCCAGTCTGTTGCCGGTCCTTTCCATCAGCTCCGTGTTATCCAGCATCCTCTCCTCAGCCTCGGCCGCTGACAGGCTGCCCTCTCCGCCCAGTAGCTCCCGGCGACTGACTGAGGAGGGAAGGCCAGGTCAGGTCAGGTCAGGTCAAGTTCGCCGTCGCCGCCCAGTAGCTCCCGGCGGCTCACCAATAGATAGGGAGGTCAGGTCAGGTCACAGCAGGTTACTGGTCATGTCATGTAAGTCCTGCGTGTTCGCTATGAGATAGCCTGGCCAGGTCAGGCAATGTCAGTTCAGGAAGTTTGGCAGGTGAGGAACAGTCAGGTCAGATCAAATAAAGTCACGAAGCTTCACTGCAGGTATATCGCGCCATATCTGAGGTCTGATCACAGAGGGATACTGGGGAGACCGAAACTTCTTAGAACGACAATGGACACCCTGACCACAGACAAGTTCAGAACTTTGTACACCATTCATACGTCCTCACCTGAAGCATTGTATTCAGGCAGTCGGTCCACACATCGTACAAGACGTCAGGGCACTAGAGAAGACCGTCATTCAGGGTTGCCCATCAGGCAGCAGCACTGATGGTCTCATTTTCAATTAGGCAATTGAATTCCACAATATAAAAGGTGCCACGTTATTTTCTCAGGTTCCATGCCTCTCTAACTCACCAAAGTCCACTTCACTTACCTCTGTTTTTAATGTTGCTGTAGTCTTTGGCCAGCCTCCTCAGCTCTGCCGTGTAGCTCCGGACCCGGTTTGTCAGTGTTTGTCTCAGCCGTTCCGGCTGATCACGGGACTCAAGTTCCATTTGTTCGAGCTGTGAGGAACACCCGGTTAGTCAGTGTTTGTCTCAGCCGTTCCGGCTGATCACGGGCCTCAAGTTCCATTTGTTCGAGCTGTGAGGAAGAAAAGCCGGTGGGGATTACTTTTGCACTAAATCATGCAGAAAACATTCACATGGTCTGATCTGTATCATCAATTGCAGCTTTCCTGCAGATATTTTGTTTGATAAAATAGCTGAGGTGCATGTCTTTTCAGGAATTATCTGAAATCATCAAACAAAGAAGCATACACTCTCTTAGCCAGTAACCCTAGATGTTTATAAAAAAAACTGAACTTGTGAGGTACCTAACACTCAATATTGACTGTCAAAAAAAGTTTAGAGTAAAAATATTTTGACATCAAGTCATTTCAGAATGCTCTGCAAGTTAGTAGCCTAGCTACAAGTCTATTACCTAACTTATATTGTATTACCTATATAAGTATAGACTCACCAGTTCCTCAGCCTCTGCCATAAGGCGGTCCAGCTCGGCACAGGGCCCCGATATTGAGTCTGAAGGGCAAAAACAGGAAAAACTGGTGAGAAAATTGTCAGAACATATTTACAATACAAGGAGAAGGTGGAAAAATCAGTAAGAAATCACCAAATCAAAATCAGTGACTAGTGAGAAATTAGATGTTAACAACTTACAGTTAACCAGAAGAGTGAAACTGAGTTTAACCCGACAGTTTAAGTTGGACAGAAAATAAAATATTTATATGTACTATATACATGCATACCAATTACCTAATAAGTCTGAAGGTCACTGCGGTTAACCTGAATGTCTTGCCTGTGCTGTACTGGTGCAGGAATTATTTGCAAAAACAAGAAAGCTTAATCAACCCTCTCCCTCATCTATTCCAATAACCAAAAGCCATATTTATGCTCACTGCTCATCTCCTTCAGAATCCTACCTACCTCCTGTGATGATGTTACCCTGAATAATGTTCATCTTGTCGGTGATCTCTGCAGACAGTACACTGTATCCGTGTTCATGCTCAGTGAAGATAGCCGACGCCTTCTCTGCCTTTGACATGGTTAGCAGTTAGTGAGTGCTTGGCAGGAAATCCAATAAGTGACCTGTAACAAAACATTAAAAATTGGCATAGTGAAAATCATGTCACATCAGCAGTTAGCTGGGCTGCTGGAACCAGGACTAAGAAGCAAAATGCAAAGTGCAGACATCTCTGATAGGTAGTCTCAGTCTCATTAGGAGTAAGGACATTCACAATATCATTGCCACTAGCAAGTGATCCGAATGCACTGTATCGAATAAGACCTGGCAGGTTACCGATGGTTCAACCAAAATATTCGCACTTAAACGATGAAATAATCGGAGAAAATACTCAAAAACTCGCCTACACCACCCACTCTCACCACACAATAAAATGTTTGCGCCACTTAGTGATCAAGCGCGCCATCAAATGACTCGGCTTTCAACTTTTGTGAAAAAGCAGAACGCATCCATTAAACCGCAGCTATTTAGCAAAAGTACTGCATTGCTGCGGTCTCACATGGAAGAAGGGAACGAAATCGGGCCGATCGATCAAAGGAGATTTTTCACTTGCACAGCAAATACAAGTCCGTAACATCTTTAAAAATCCGTAGCAAGGAGCATAAACCATTCGTCCATCCCAACAGCTGTCGTGACGTCAGGCGTCGACCAGCCTACCCCAGCGCGGCGGCCAGCACGATCGTCGGAAAAGTGAGCATAGGAAGCATTCTATCTGCATCTTAGAGCACTTCACGGATAGGCTTTTTAGGATCCGGCCCGGCCCATATCCGGCAAGTCATATCCAGATCCGCCCATTATCCGCCTTTCTTTGAATATCAGAATCCGGCCCACCCATGGCCCGTATTGCAGCCAAACTTCCAAAAAATATCCGTAATAATCCGTTTCACCAATAACTGGTTTCACCCAAAACTGGACTAACAAATTCAATCTAAGGGACCAGACAGCCATACATCTCATAGACCATCATGGTTCCAAAAACCATGCATACATTGCATACATTATCCACTTGAAGACAAGTCTTGTGACAAGTGAGTGTCATAAAATGATGCCTATTACTTTAATCAAACCTCTGCTGCCGCTTAACACATTAGGTTAATTTTTAACTTCAATGTTGAATGTTAAAATTTTGATCCGTTTTGATCCGGGTTCAACCTTCAATTCCCAAATCCGGCCCGCCCATATCCGTTCTTATTTAACAAATTTAGAATCCAATCCTATCCGGTCCGCGGATTTATCCGTGGATAACGGATTTATCCGGCCCATGAAGTGCTCTACTGCATCTTTTTAGGTTCCTCTATTCGACTTCCTGCAGGTCTAAAGCAAAAAGCTATAGATGAAGCTTCGCGTTCGTGGATCGAGCAAAAACCGTCCCAAGCGGGTGTGCTATGTCCAATGCATGTTGTTCCTGTATGCGTTGTATCGTATATGCGTTGTATGTATGCGTTATATCGTATATATGCGTATATTTATACACACTGCGTTGTATAATAGCATCTTAAGTCTTCCACATAAGGCGTGGCGATTACGACTAACTCCGATATGTGTTTAGCATTACACAATGACGTCATTTATTAACCAAAAACTCCAGTACGACAAACGGACGGCTGTATTGACCACGGTTCGGCGAACAACGTACGGAAGAGCGCTCTCCTGAGACGGCCGACATCAAACACCAGTGACTTCATCACGGTGACGTCAGGATACAGTGACGACATATGTACGCACAGATTACGTCATATGCACGCACAGGAGACAGCAACGCAATGACATCAAAATGACCTCATATCTACTCGGCCTGACATCATTCAATGACGTCACATGTGCGCACAGTATCGTCATGGTGCAATTACGTCACATCCACGCAATGTGACGTCATATGTACGGCCAAAGAACTACAGCGCAGACAGTGACGTAACAACGCACGTACAGCGGGTGTCACATGACATGAACGTGATATGACTCAATATCAATCGGGCACAATATGATGCCACAAGACCAATCTGGTACAATCTATTGAAAATACCATAATGCCATACGCATTACGATACGGATCGCTGATGTGACACGGTGGCATTGTGCGAGGTCAGGTGAATTTAGAGAAATCCAAAGGATGCCGTCAAAACTACCTCCGGTTTGACTCTGGTTGAAACGCGACTTTCGGTCAATGCCCGATATGACAACCCGATATGTTGACAGCCACAAGCATTCTCCATGTTATCCCGGTGTGCTACACACTGTCTTCACATACATAGCAAAGCGGGCGAATTGACAAGCAATGAACAAAATATACGCAATTTCGCACACAGACTAGACCAACTTATGACACCACCAGATGCAATGACAGACTGATCGCGCTGGTGGCACGTGCTAATATGGTAGCAGTGCTCGAGCATTAGCAGCACCACACTTGTGTCAAAATTATCACTGGCCATCGATTAGAACTAGCGCGCTAGTTATTATTCACAAGACTGTAATATCTGTTAGCTAAGCCATACGGTTATCTGCCACTGTGGTCTTCAAACTGACAAACGACACAGCCGAACTGTGGTTCTCAAACCCAAGCGCCTGCCATGTGATGAATGATGCTTATGAGGATACCCCATGAATAAATATGCAAAACTACGCCAGCCAATGTGCGATGACAATATCTTACGCTAATCCAGCGAACATTCACCATCACACAAGAAACACAGTGAAAAAAAACGCGCAAATCTTAGCCTATGTACAAAATGGCACCACAAAGCGCGGGAAATCCCCCAGCTTTCTGGCCGATATTTCCCCGCAATTGCGGATACCCTAAAAGCGTCGGACTAGCCCTTAGTATTACGTCTTTGTCGGTAGAATATATGCGAGACAAGTTTGTGCAGGATGTGACTCAAAATGGCGGCCATTATGACTCAAAATGGCGGCCATTATGACACAAAATGGCGGCCAAACGTTAGCCATCATGGCCGTACAAAATGGCGGCCAATTTGACAAATCGAGCGAAATACCCGAGCGTGAAAAATGCCCGGCACGTGCATGTTTCAATCTACAGCTAGCATGCAACATTGAAACAAACAGCAAGACAAAACCGTCACAGTAACACGAAAGACAACGAATATCGACTTGGTAATTTCAGTTACATATATCTTAAAATGAACATGATATTGTGTATGCGTGGAAAATGATGTGGTTAAAATATGAAATGATATTGCCACTTAATGCTGCTAATACCAATAAACATTTTCGCTCATGCTGTTCTTCTTAACCTACAAATATCTTTACTTAAGCGATGCTTATGACACGTTTACCTACCCAAGCGACATATTCCAAATTTACATTACACTAACCAAAATGAGCACTTAGCTTTCCCACATTGAGCCAAAAAACGTGACATCTCACAAGAACCCATATTCAATCCTTGTACGCCCCTTTCCTTCTTGTGCTTTCTTTTGAGTCGCACGGGTGATTTTCACTTGACTATTTACTTCTCTTTGAATTTCAATAAAGCAATACTCAAACTTGGCCATAATTTTGATAATTGCTCTCAAATGCTGCTGACGACCGATGGCACCATTTTACTTCCCTCTCTCTCCCGCTATCCGATCTCATCTCAGTACTTCACCTCGGCTCTTAACTCTTTCCGTTACTCCTTTTAAACTGTCATTTCTCCAGAGTCTGCTACCTACATCTTATGCAACCACGTCCTCTAATGCGCAGCCTTTGACTGTGCGAGTGATGGTATAAAAAAGAGAGATCAAGCGACTTAGCTGAATCAGCCTTAGAGCGTTCTAAGGATCTGCTCTGAGCCAACTCTCGGCAGAAGCTACTCTTTTCAGGCACCCAACGGCAGAACAGCTGTTGCCTCCTACGTTTTCTGATGACTATCGGTATGTCTGTCTCTATCTCTTATTCTCTCATCTATCTATCTGCCTCTCCTAATCATTTGCATTATCTTCCTTGTGTTGGTTGCACCTCAATCTTATGCATACTCCCGTCTCACGTTTAGTTAGTTCCTACTTCACTCCTGCTTATTCCCCTTCTGCGGACTCCCCACTGTACTTCCTACCGGACTCCCCACTGTACTTCCTACCGGACTCCCCACTGTACTTCCTACCGGACTCCCCACTGTACTTCCTACCGGACTCCCCACCACAGGACTCCCCATTCCACTCCCCACCCCATTTCCCACATCACCCCCAAGCAGAAGCGCTTGAACCGCCCCTCCTCTCGCCTGAAGACTCCTCCTTACCGCTCTCAAACGCCCCAACAACGCCTGCCGCATAGCCGCGGTAAACTTTGTCACCAACCCTAATGCTGATCCCACCGCAAACACTACATTATAGAACAAAACCACATTGAAATCCCCCAGCCATCTGACCTTGCCATAGTGACCCAGAAGATCGAAGTTGGTGATACCTAGTGTTCTCATCAAAAGCGGCAGAGCGGAAGATATGACCAACACTACCGCACAGTTTGCAATCAGCGATGGGATCGAGGTGTCCCCCGGTGAGGGACGAAGTCGGTAGAGAGCGGGAAGTGAGTAAAATCCGACGAGTGATGTGAGGAGGAAATAGAAGATGAGGACGATCTCCAACGCCGCGCCGATCGGGCCGAGTGCCGAGAGCGAGGTGATCCCCAGAGTGACCTGTGAAAAAGGGGGGAGGATGTTAATAAAGCAGGGGGGAGGATGTTAGTAAAGCAGGGGGTAGGATGTTAGTAAAGCAAGGGGAGGATGTTAGTAAAGCGCGAAGTCTTCGAGATGTCTATGGATGAAGAGTGGTTTACAAAGAAGGCAAGTAATATTTAGGAGACATGAAACCATCACACGCTTAGGGTTGATGTCCGGAGTGACTTATGAAGGAGGAAAGGATGATGTCAGATCGGTCTTCATGGGAGACTGGGCAACAATGCACGTTAAAACTTATTAGCGAGGCGATTTTCAGAGTGAGCTGAATAAGAGATAGATTATTAGATCGGTCGCTAGAGACAGGGATGCATAGCGACGAGGGGTCAAGGGACACATGAACCACTACAGAATCACACAAACTAATAGCTGAGAGGGGAGTGATGCCATTTTCCTGTAAGGGGGAAGCTGAGATGTCATTAACGACTCAAGAAGTGACGGAAAATGGGAAGCACGCTAAAACCTGAGAGCGAGGTGAGTTCCGGAGTGCCTGTAGCTCAGCGTGCCGTAATAAGGTTATATATTAAACGTCCAGGTGAACACAAATTTGCGACACAACTAGTCAATCAGTCAGTCTGATAGGTATTCACCAGCAGCAGAATCCGCACATGAGGACCGTGACTTAATGCAAGGACCAATGGGCCAACGTCCCAATAGAATACTCGGGATGTCGGGATGCCAGTTTGGTGTAATGGAGGACCGTGGATCGCGCCGGGTTTAATTCTCACCGGTACTGACCTTGCGACAAATTAGACAGTCTGACCGCTACCGCATGCGGCCACAGACAGACCACCGCAGAAACAGTACACACACACCTGTGTGTTTACAGTATTGGTGATGAGGGTGACGACACATATGTGTGAACTGCTGACGACACATCTTCTGGTGGCGGCACAGCTGTGTCCAGTTACGCGACTGTGGTAAGTGGTAGGTAAGTGCGACAAATAATCATCGGAACGATAGATATGGGGAGTGAGGACTCGATCAGGCTAAAAGGATGTGGTTACGACGAGATAGCGGCACTAGGTGTGCTAGATATGTCGGCGATATCATGCGGTAGGATAAAATTGAATAAATGTGCCCAAGGTACTGCTGTGCGGTAAGTCAGTGATAATCGGAACATCCTGAGTGGTGAACAGAACAAGCAACGTGAAAAGCTAAGCACTAAGTGCTACAAAGATGTGTCTATGATAGTGCATAAAGTGAGAAAGCGCATGATAGATAAACAGATAAAAGCCTTTCAGTTTTGAGTGAAGAAGGAACAAGCGTCATTGTAAACCCTTCAAGTACCCACGTGCAAAGTGAAACCCCCAATGGTTTGTACACTACAGTCACATATCAGGGCATCAGACTGATAACTTTGCAGGCAATCATCAACAACAGGGTCATTCACAGTCGATTCAGCGAAAGTTATAAACGCCAAAAGCACAGACGAATGTTACAGTAAGATCGGACATATACCCGCAGCATAGCTATTCGAGACAATTAGCATCTTTCAACATTATCGGCAAAATTGAAATCACCCCAAAATTACCGGGAATCGAACCTTCGACTTCCCGCTTACTGACTCACCTGTTGCGTGCTGAGCGGCAGCGCCTTGACACCGATGAGCAGCTCCAAGGCGTTTCTCAGCACCATGAACTCCGCCGCAGCCGTCAGGGTGAGCAGCATCAGCATCACCAGAGGGTAGCCGAGGTTCCTCTGCAAGGGTGACGCCTTGCGCCTCCTCTCCAGCCTCTCCAACTCTCCGCGAACTTCCTCCAGGCGTGTCGCAACCGCTTCAGCACTTTCTTCATACGGCGCACGTGCTAGTCTTTCGGGGCCACCTCCGGTTCGCGCTGCGACTCTTCGCGTCAGCGCATCTGCTTCGAGTCTTGCAGCGGCACATCGCTCCTCGATGTCATCCATGAGATGCGGGCGCACGATTAACCTCCCCACGAGATCAAAAAGCCGCGCGAATCCAAGAGGCGTGCAGAGAAGGAGGCAGAGCACTCCGAAGCATGATATCCAGGAGTAGAGCAACGGTAGGTGGTTCGTCCAGACGTTCTGCAAGCTCTTACGGCCGCTCTCCCCATCGAGGAATGCCGACAGGACGTAGGCTATGCCGACGACAAGAACAGCCAGTAGGCAGAGAACGACGAACGTTTCATACACCCGTGAAGCAAGTCCTTTGCGCGCTCCAGCAAATCCTTCCGACTCGGTGAAGAGATAGGCGAATGGCAGAAGCACGAACAGCGAGAGATTAGACAGTAGAAAGATGTACTTCCAGATGCCTTGAATCAGCGAACTGTTGAGCCATCGCACGTAGTAAGAGTCCGGGTAGTGCAGCAGCACCTCATTCGCCGCAATCGAAATCGGTAGCAGTAGAGCCGCTCCTGCGGCCAGAGCTAGCGAGAACGTACACAGCAGGAGCGCAGTTCTGTTCACAGTCGCCTCCTCGTCATCTCTCGGCGAAAACTCCACTTGCTCCCGACGAGCGTACCTCTGTACCGCGGCATGTGCGATCACCAAGAGCAGGAGAAAGAGCAGGAAGGTAACGACGTACTCTCGTACCAGGGAGTGAAAGGCTCTCTGCCAGGGATCTCCGTCAGTCAGCGCTTCAGGCGGCTCGTCAGCACCAGAGAGGTCCATGGTGGGTCTTCAGCCAGCAGGTGGACCTGTGGAAGGGGAGAGAAATGTCAGTGGTGCTACTGCTTCAGTCTGACTTTCCTCAGCAAAGTTGGAAGGCACTGGGGGTGTGGAAGAAAATAGCATGTTATATTAGTTAAATGGAGTGATTGCTTCAGTTTACTGACTTTGGTAAAACCAAGCAAATGCCTACTCACTTTCTGCAACAGTAATTCAGCTGGTGGGGATGTAGGGAGGGAAGAAAGGTCACATGAGGGGTCACTGCTTCAGTCTACTGACTTCTTACAGCAAAGGTGGAAAGCGGTGAGGCTGAATGGAACAAAATAATAACAAAATAGGGAAGGGGAATGTTGGGAACCAGGGTTTATGAGTGGGCAAGGGAAAAGAATATGATAGGAATTAGGAATAGTTAAATAAAACTGGGGAACTGTTGGGAACTGGGGGTTACGTGTGGTGGGAGAGAAAGAACATAAGACAAGTTAGAGCCTAACTTAAGCTAATGATTTTGCCAGTATTTGCTCAGAAAAGGTCTGATCTACAATTGTGGCACCATTGATACCACTATGCAACAGCAAAACTGTAGGTTGTAGGTTGTAGGTTTATAGGTTGTAGGTTTATAGGTTGTAGGTTTATAGGTTGTAGGTTTATAGGTTGTAGGTTAAGTTAGGTTGTAGGTTTGTAGGTTTTAGGTTGTAGGTTGTAGGATGGTAGGTTGTAAATTTGTAGGCTGTAGGTTGGTAGGTTGTAAGTAAGTAGCCAGGTAAGGTTAGGTCAGGTTTGATTGTTTTTTTTTCTTGCATTTGCTTCACTTGTATCATATCTGGATTCAGGATGTCAAAATAGCGTTAGAATGAATGTTCAAAATTTGTCTGAAAAGTCAATTGGACTCTTTCTGAACATTAACCCAATTTGCCTAGGTTTTAGGTTTATTTTTAGGTTAACGGTCTTTGCATCAGGCCTTAGGCAAGCACAGGGCACCCTGTCGCTTTACAGTTCACTCTAGTGTATCACTACACTCTTAGTCTTAAGATGTTGCTAAAGCACCTTCTGGTCTGGCTGATAAGAACGTTCGCCTACACTGCAGTTTATTGTACGCTGTATAATATGTATGGGCAGCATATGTTTGCCTTTTTAAGTGTCTTATTATTACGGTATTTACATCACTTTCATACCACAATGGAAATGCTTGTTTTTATGACCCCAGAGTTTACCCATTCAATGTGTCTAATGCTGGCTGAAGTGTGGGTATTAGTAGAGCAGACGTACGTCACACAAAGGTTTTCCAACCAAGGAGAGGCGCCATACCCGGAAGTGCTTCTTTCTAGGAAAACCTTAACAAACCTAACCTAACCTGACCTAACTTCGCCTACAACCTACAAACCTACAGTGCCTCTCTTTGGTTGGAAAACCTTCGTGTGACGTCTGCTCTACTAATGCCGAAGTGTGGTGGCGGGTGGATGCGACGGTAAATCTTGCATAGGAGCTTTGATATTTGTCTATGCCACAAATAAGTATCAGATATGCAGTCAGGTCAAAATATACCCCCTGATATGATTTTCATAACCACTTTTACATCCAGACCTAGTGTATAGTGTATACAAACACCGATGGATTCTCAGTCTGGCCTATTTAATGCCCAGGGGCCCTTATCCCACAGCAAGCAATTAAACACTTACCATTCATTTGACAGAAACCAAACCAATAACCTTAACTTTCGAATTATCTTCCTCTAACTTTGTGCAGGTTCAGGAAACAAGCACAATTCGTACGAATCAATCGCTCGTGTCGACTATCCACCGACAACTCAAATCCCTCAATGAACAGCAAAGCAATTCGACAACTGACACGAAAGAGCAAACAAAATAGTTGGCAGTCTTCTTATTTGTGTTCAGGTTTTCACGTAAAACCTGCGCGTCTAAACTTACATGAATCAGCGTACAGGGACCCGCAGTTGCTACTGTACACATTGACATATATCAATATTACCAATTTAGAATTGCGCTATTATTTGCTAAGTGCTGGCCATTGGAGAAAAGAAATGTAGCGCAAAGTATGGAGGAATAACACATGTTTGCTCCTAGCACGTATGTTTTGTATAATTCCTCTTACCGCAACAGATATTCTTCCAAAACTACAATCGTGCTATTTTTCCGCTCCGGTTGCCTCCCCAGAGCCCGTCCTTGGTATCGCCTATAGCTTCCGTTCCCGCTACGTGAATGAAAGTCACGTGACTACTACAGGTTTGCACTCAGTACTAACACACCTAGCCCGAGGGCCGGTCCGTAGCGGGGAGGGGTAGAACGCCTGAGCTCCAGCGCAGTGGAGGTGGTGGTGGCCCGTATCATAAAGAGGCAACCGTAGCAGAACTACAATTGCCGCAGTATAAGATTATGATCAAGCTTTCTTTAAATGTATTGATTGACAAGAAAGTGCAATGTTTATCCGATATAATAAAACGGTGTCCAAGGCCTTGGAAGAACTATAAAACATATTCAGCTACGTATAAATTTGTGATACAGGCCATGACCTTGCCTCCGGGGAGGACCGCTCAGGAAGCCACATACCGAACGAATCGAGGCCTCGCAGCGCGGCGGCAGAGGAGGTGGATAAACCATCGCCAGATCTTTCGATTACTTATGTTTCCAGAAGAAGGAGGGGGGGGGGGGGGTGGAGGGGGGCTATTTTCAACCCACTCACCAATCCTTTCCTTATTGACTTATAGCTTAGCGAAAAATGCAACACAATGGTGGCCGTCACGAGATATAGCGAAGAGTGCCTCAGCCACACCGGTTTTGAGTAAACTTTGAGCATTCGAATTCAGGCCAGTGATCCTGAAGCATTATTTTATTTTTGTCGTGCATAAGCTGGGATGACGTGGTCCAAGTTAATCGAAGAAACGGTTTTAGTTTCAGAACATTTATGAGGCTAGTCGCGCCAAATAGTATACGTTTGTTGTAAAATGTCAAATAGAATGTTGACGTGCTATCCAGATGATGGAATTTATTTGACACAAGAAGTCAAAAAGTGGCATCGTTAGTCATCCTGCATACCTATAAATCAATTCGTCACCTTGGTTCGAGCTCAATAGTTCTTTTCGCGGATGATCGGTTTCGTTTTCTTTTATTTGGGGGGGGGGGACAGTTTATGAGCCAGTAACCACCCTCCCCAGCCCCCCAAACAACAATTGTTGACAAATACTGTGATGGCCTAAAAAATGCCCTCAATTGTGTAACGTAGGGAAGAATGAGGTAAGTTGAGCCGCTTTTGTTTTTCGTAAGCTACAGGCTAACTTACTGATCATTTTTCTGCGTTTACGGGTTGGACGGACAGAGTGGTCATTGCGCATGTAATGGTGGCCAGAAATGTTTCATACCGCTTATTTTTGTACTGAAAGGCGTCAAAAATCATCTTGCACGTTGCTCATCTTACCCCATGGGCGGGGTAAGTTGAGACACGTCGTGGGGAAAGTTGAGCATGGATGGAAAAAGCGAACCTCTTCTTTTCCCGGGCGCGGCGAAGAGTGGGCTCTTTTATTTACTCCATGGCATACATACTTATGGCAAGGTTTTTTCCTCCATCAAAAAGTGACTGTTTTAAGCCTTCGAATAACTCGTCAAGTTTTCTATCACGGAAGAAAGCATTTTATCCTTCAGATAATCTGCAAATCACTTACAACTTGTGTAATCAACAAAGAAAAACAATTTCCTACCATTTTTATTCAGCAGAAACAAGCGCAGCTCAGTTTGGTTTTCGACAGCGGAGACAACAATGGTTTATCCGGCTCATCTTCCCCCAGGTGAAAATGGCTCAGTCTTGCCCGACCAGTGGCCATTTTCGATTAATGACACCCGCTAAGGAAAATAACCATGCACCGCAGATAACAACCATCTCATTTTAAAGGCAAAACATGTCTTAGTTATCAGGGGCGATACCACATGTTACCGGGTGCTGAGCGTGAGAACGTTGCCGTCTCACGTGAAAGACTGCAGCATCGTAAGCGAACGGCACATGGAGCTCGGCATTTGGGGCTCGCAACCTTGATTCGTTAAAGTTATTTGTCTGTTCATTATAAAAGCTGTCAAATTTGCCGTATCATTAAATTTTTATTGAGTTTGTATTTCACACTTATCTAAAATGAACAATTTTGTCACTGGCTTCTTTTATGAATGGAATTGGATGGTCGCATGAATGAACGAATGAATAGCTCCATTTGAGCATCAGCTGAAATCAATCCTAAAATTTAATCTACCAGTCTGCAACGAAAAGGTTTAAAAACCAGTGCAAGTTAGGTGCAGTTTCTAATCTATGCCGTTTTTTATTAAGTGTCTCATAGTTCCTTCTTAATCATGAGCCGCTTCTCTCACGATTCATTTTATGTGGTGCTTACATTGTTCAAGAAGTTATATTATTCGAGCTCGTTGGTCTTAAAAAACTGCTATCGAAGTAAATTAAAGTGTTTCGGGCTTCGGCACTTAAAAAGCAATCGATATACCCTCACCTATTTAGGCATTTCTTTTCAGCGTCTTACATATAGCGGAGGGGCGTAGAAACCCTCAGCCATTCGGCCCTTGATAAAAAGAGCCAGAGCTTCGCTGAAAAATAAAAAAGAGCGTGCTGCTCGTGACGAGAGAAATCCGATGAATTGAGGGTCCTGGTCATCGCTGACGAGAAAAAGCCAATTATTTTTATGTCCTGGTCAATGCTGAGATCCTAGGTCACTGGTTGACCTCCCAGATCAGGTTAATAACCCAAAAGCACGGAAAATTGGTTCCTGCTAGAATTTCTACGAGGGAAGTTTGCTGGGACTTGGCTTGCTTCTGACTCCGAATTTGCACTTGCTTTGATCAAAGATGATGTATCAAAGCATTTGGGGTAAGACGGGTCACGCCAGATCACCCATTAGGCGTTCTGCCGGCTATATAGAATGTTAACCAGCACTTACAGCCTTGCGACATATTGCATAGGCACTATAACTGATACCTAAGTATGCCTAGTTTTCAAATGCTAAAATGGGTGCTAAATTTCAAACCAACACTTCCTAAAAACCACAGTAAAAAGGTGTAAATTTATTGAAGTTAACCGAGATCATTTCAAGTAAATGACCTTAACCTGAGTTTCACGTGACCTTGGCACCCACAACAATTAATGAGACAAACATTAGATAGTATATTTCACATGTTGTCACGTTGCTAATCACGAAACGACTATGGAAACACACAGAAGATGTGCGCTGACTTTCAATTGCTATTCTGGCCTGACATGAGCTTGAGAAAAATAATCACAGGTTAAAGGTAATTTGGTTCAGGGATTTAAAATTCTCAGACAAGATGCAAAAATGATAAGGGCTATTTAATTTTCCGGAAAGTTGTAAAATTGAGTAACTCCAGGGCACCAAAGAATCGTCGCAATCCTTCGCTTTGCCGCGATTTATTGGTGTAAAACAGCGGGCGCGGTCTACTTACCTCTACTTATATGTGTGGTGAGGGCTAATATTCATTTTATCTGTGTTGATGAATGTGTAACAATTTCTATATGATCTGAGACCAGTCCATATGAGTATGTTTTTCTCACGGACAATAACAATGTAGAAAACAATGCGAATAAAACCAAACGTTTCGGGCAACAACGTGCCTTCGTCAGTGGAGAAAAATGAGTGTATAGGTTTAACATCGATGAGAACTAAATGCGGCACCGTCTCGGTCTGGCCAGCCGGGTTGCCAATAAAATACACAAATGTTTATAAGCTTGCATGATGTGCTTAAAAAAACTGCTGAAAATATATCTTTAAAAAAATAAAGATAACTACTTCATCGATGTTATCGAAAGAAAACATGTATGCCTAATTACTTATTTCTTGCCACTGACGGAGGCCCTTTTTTGTGCGAAACGTCTGGTTTTATTCGTATTGTTATTGTATTGTCATTCCCTGTGAGAAAAAAAAGATAACTCTTCAGTTAGTAACCATTACAGCGAAACGGCTTATTGTAACACAATTCACTGTGTATACGAAACCTATAAGTCCCTAAAATAATTCTATTTACAACTTTTAAAAAGATACAGCTTATACAGCTTGGGCATACAATTTTTTTCTGCATTAAGATAATATTAATTTATTTCCACAGAATATGGTAAATTAGTGCTGCTGAAGTTCGCTTTCGAAGCGTCTCCTCCAGGCATTCCACAGCTCTCGTGCCATTTTGGATCACGGAACATGGCTGGGCGCAGGACAGGTCAGGTCGTCTGCGAGCTTGGACGGACCACGTGACCACCTCCTCCACTCCCCCTCACTCCCGTCCCCTTCCCCAGCAGGGCGTCCGATCTAACCGCGCCCCAGGCAGTCGGCTCGGTCCGACCCTCCCCATGGTCGAGCCACGGCCCGGTGCCGCCTGAGTTTGTGCCGGGTGCAAAACTGGAGCAATAACTAGCGCCGGAACTAGTAGTCAGCACGACCATCGTCAGATGGCAGGAGTAAATGGAATAAGCGGTTCCAGGTTTCAGAAGGAATGGGGCAGGAAAAAGCGCTGAAAACAATGTTTTGCTGATATAGCCATAAAAAGTTCACTGAATTAGGAGAGCAGCACATCAGTTTAAAGCCCTTCAGATGGTGGTTTTAATAAGCACACAATCATTTCCCAATTCGCCTCCAACGGTGTCACAGACAAAGAATAGGCTGAAATACTAGTGTGTACAGAAGCAACTGCGGGTCCCTGTACCCTCAGCGAGACATTCGCCATAGATGGCCTTGCATTCGCCAAATTGGTGCGCCACAGCGTCTCCACAAGCCGATCGGACAATCTTTGAACAGAATCATCAAATGCAACAGCTGCGCCATGAATGCCTTCAAAGCGCTTCCAAATGACAGCAAAAAATTTATGGAAAGGCATAATTTTATATAGTCCTATCCAAGGCCCTAAATACAGTCCTATCAATATAGTAAAGTAATCATGAATATACCTATCTAACTCTTGACCTAACCCACTACCTGGCCTACTGTTCTATACTACCAACCAAAAGAGCACGCTTTAGTTTATGAATTGATACGATATAGGTACGATATGCACGTACGTACTTGAAAGTACCGCGCAAAGTGACGGTGGATCGATCCATCAAGCCTGACCGAGGAAGGGCCTGCTTTAATTTGAAAGTCACGGAACCAATTGACCTGGAGAATGGACGAGAATGTCAATTGCTTCGGTGACTCAAATTTAGCAGGCCCTTCCTCGGTCAGGTCAGGCTTGTCTTGTACATACATATACCTATTACGGCCCGTTTTTAAAACTCCTCCGGGTATTCATATTCATTATGAATACCGTATGAATACCGTATAGGTGAAAGATCATTAGGTATACCTAATATACAACAACGTAGGTATTGATAGATCCTCAACTCCATGTATCCATGAAAATTAGGGGAAGTTGGGGCAATGCCGGAGTTGGGGCAAAGCCGAAATTCGAGATATTTCGAAAACCGTAAGACATGGATGCCACCTGTCAGTGGTGCTCTGAAGCTTAAGTGACTACAATTATCGCATGTTTGTTACGAGTCGTCATTCGGAATACTTCGACTGTGAGGGCGCCAAGAGCGTTTTCAAGGTACGTTTCCCTTGTACTACATGCGCCTTTGAAGCTGCATTTCTTACTCATTATGCTACCGTTTGTCTGGCCAATTCGGTCAAGTAATCTTTAGCATGTCTTTGCATAAGTATGCTGCCTATTTGAAATTTATACAGCACGTTGAATAGTTATGGGCCTGCAAATGAAAGTATGGCAGGCTGGGGTAATGCCGAAAACGTGTGATTACGCACGTGTTAAAAGCACGCTACGTGGACTTTACTGCTGTAGAATAGCAACGCGTATTTTTAGTCACACAAATTACACTTTCAACCGACACAACGGCCTGTTACCTATAAGGAATGATTTACCTGGCATGTTCTTATTATATCACACAATTATAACTTCCAGTGTGCACCGCGTCCTCAAGCTCTTAAAACGCGTGTCAGCTTTGATCAATTCTGGATAAAGTTTGAGATAAAATGGCAAAACATCAATGTCGGCATTCCCCGTAGATCATTTCTCCCATTTTCGGCTTTCCCCGCAGTCCGGGGCAACGCCGAAAAAGTCACTTCTTTGATATTTTTAGTTTGTGCGCTTAACGGTATGCGAATTCATCAAATGCGCCTGGTATGTTTGAAAGGCAAAAGACTGGCCTCTCGAATGACGCCAACAAGAATAGCTTATGTTGTCTACCTTGCGTGCTACGGGCGTCAGAAAAAAAGTCTTCGGCGTTCCCCCAACTTCCCCTACTTTAAAAAATATATCAAAACGCTCATTTCTAATAGGCATGTCTTTTGCATCGCCCTCGCCCTGCCCCGTCCCTTCATCCCCCCCCATGCTAAGCAGCTTTGACTGCGTGCAGGCAGCCATAGACCCCGAGTTGCCGCCCCCTCCCCCCCCCAAAAAAAAAACGCAAGTCTGGATCAGCCAGTGTGCGCAATGTCTCGATGAATATTGCTGTTTATCTCCACAGAATTATGAATGGCGTTCGTTTGAGTTCTCAAAACGATGTTTTGAAGTCTAAGCGATGTTTTGTTTTTGATCATCTATAATAACCTCTATGTTAGGTATCGATCACGTTTTGTTAGATACTAGTCCCGAACACGAAGGTTTAAACAGCATGTCATATTCACTGCCTGTCGTTCATTTTGGTAGTGTCAGGTCAGGGCACTGTTCCGGTCTTATCATCGAATTGTGTGAGGTTTGAGGCGTGGTTGGCGAATATTTACACGTGGTGTTCAACCTTTACCGGTTAGCCGCCATCTACAGAAGCAATAGGCATGCATTCATAGAGAAAGTAATTGAAATGGCGACAAACGGATAGCTTTTGAAATAAAAGGTGGGCAACATTAATACTGCTCACCTAAATCGGCCGCATTAATACCGACCGGCGAGGCGGCCCGCATTGATACAGTATTGGCCCGTATTAATACTGTAAAAACCCTTCTGTCAGTCAGTATTAAAACGGGACGGGCAGTATCAATACAGGCCAGAGGCACATATAAACGAGTGAAAACTGGATCAAAAGAAGCGTACTTTAGTAAGCCAGGGTTTCACAATCGCGAACAAATCTGCTTTTGCGGGCAGCAACCGTTTCTATTATTATTGAATTTGTATGTGACATAACGTTTCTTTGAGCATGATGAATATAAAAAATGTTAGGATTGACCTTCTCCTCATATTATTAGTGAAATTAATCGAAAGAAAGTCCATTCCTGGACTGGACTTTCTTTCGATTAATTTCACTAATGAGCATAAGGTCAATCCCGCCATTCTTATTGATAATATTGAATTCGTATAGACGAGAGCTCGGGTCTCTGTGTTTAGGCAATAATCTCCGCATTATTGCGATCAGGGTGGCAGAGTAGATAGATTTTCGGTGACTCCGACTCCGACTCAGGCTCCCAAAAATCAGTTCCCGACGACTCCGACTCAGACCAGAACTGCCCATGTTCCGAGTTCGATTCCGACTCCGGCCAGAGCTGTCGACTCCGACCGACTCAGACTCCGCAGCCCTGATGGTGATTGTTATCTGGATTACCGACCCGAGGGGGCTCCGCCACAGTCTTGTGGTTGGGAGCCCCGACCCAAAAATGTACGAATTTATACACTAGGCGGCATTACAGAAGCCTGATTATTAGGAGAGGCGGGGGCGTAAAACGCTACAAGGACTATATGGCCTTTCAAGAATCGAACCCAAACTTCCTCAAACGAACTTCTACACACTTCGTCCAAGCGAAACGGCCTTGACCTAAATCCAAAATACCAAAGGACTGACTCGGCAGATTTACCTGGATCCGTCCCTCCGCTGGCGTTAGAGGTGACCAAAACAACACCCAATTATCGGGGTCAGATGGCGGCATGGCTCCAGAGTTCAGAACCCTTCCTGGTTCAGTGGACCTACCGAAGTGTTGTTCACAAATGTGTGCTTTGATTTTAGTTTCCTTAGGTACGAGATGAAGTGGTAGGTACGAGATGAAAATGAAGAACCACCAACCAAGTGGTGCCTAGGCTGTGGTTAGGCAGTGCTGCCTAACCAACCTCTACCACCACCGCCTACCACGCCCAACACCAATCTCAATACCCTCCCTTCCACTCTAAACGACCACCATCCCTGATCCCAACCCCTTCCCAACGCCCACCCCTCTACTCTTCCCTCCCATCACCACCACCACCGCTCTCTGCCACCTCCCCCACACTCCCTTATCTATCCTCCTCTTTCTATTCTTCCCACCCCTACTCCCACCACCACCTGCCACCACTGTCTAAACGTCAACCAACTCCACTCCCACCTCCCTCCATACCCTTCCCTTCCACCCACCTCCCACCATTGCTGAACAAACCTCTACCGCCGTCCACCACTGCCTATACCACGCCCACCAGCAATCTCAACACTCTTCCTTCCACCCTGAACGACCACCATCCTTGCTCGCAGCGCCCATCCTTCCACCCTTCCCCTCTACCCACCCGCCTCCCCCTTTACCCTTTCCTTCCACTCACCCACCACTACCCAACCAGTAACCACCCTCCCACCACCACCACCGCCGCCGCCCGCGCCGTAGCGGCCGGCCGCTTTCACTACCTACCTCACCGTCGCGCCGCGCCGCCGAGCCGACTTTCTCCCTCCCCAAGCACACGAGGCACCGCCGCCACTCTGCCGCCAGTCTGAGGAGTCTGTAGGAGTCGGAGCGACCTGAATCGCTATTCCACTTTCATCACTGTGGCTCGAGCTGCTGTCGGGGAAGGCCGTGGTCTGGGCAGCGGTCCGGGCGGTGGTCTGGTGGTCCGGCGGACGGTCGACGTGTGTTTTTTAGTGTGTTTTGTGTGTGTGGAGAGACGGCGTGAGACGAGGAGAAAGACGACGAGAGAGACGTGGAGAGACGGTGAGAGACGGTGTGAAAGACGGCGTAAGACGGTGTGAAAGACGGTGCTGTGATTGTGTGAGACGAGAAACCGAAACAGAAGCGAAGCCAGAAGGATAACGAAAACAGACGTGAGACGAAGACGGACACCAAGGAAAAGTGTTGACAGTGACGGAGACGGAAACAGAGAAAGAATAAGGAGGCGTTGATCGTGACGGAAACAACAGCGATAAGACGGAAACGGAGCCAGTAGCTGAAGGGATATTGGTCTTTTTGGAGTGGTAGCGAAGGCAACGGGAGTGTCTAAAAAGACTATCAGCATCAGCTCCATCTCCTGTGTAAATCAGTGGTGTCAGTGTCTCACCTGTGACACAGCGGTGTCAAATACAAGCTGTGTCAGTGTCAGAGCTTTGAAACAAACATCAACGGTGTCAAAAGTCAACCCGTCGTGTTAGAAATGGTCGCCTACGTTCGAGCAGTGAGCGAGCTGAGTTGAATGCTAAGAAATCACGTGGCACAGAGGAGCATCATGCGGCCAAGTCACGTGACCGTCCTGCTGATAGTGGTAAGTCTGTATGTGTAGGATCTTCCAAGTCACGTGACAGTTATGCGTGACCGTGATGCCGCATGTGTTTTGAACCACGTGGTATTGTTTTGAGACCTATTTCTGAACGTTGTTGTGACAGATGGATTTGTAGTAAAGAGCCGAATAGACAGGATTGTCTTATGCTGTAGAATAGCCGGCAATCGGTATCGTATCCTCGTACCCTAATCAAACTAAGCTCGTATCGCACTCGTACCTTTAATTTTATAATTTTCATAGCCTTTTGTAGCTAGCATAACGCACTTATTATGACTTCCTTTAGGTATAAAATCCTGCAATTGCAGAGTTGCCAGATACGATGGCAGCGATATCAGGTGTTGCCAGACCGGCTGGAAGGGTCGGCTTTGAACTGGTGAGTCCGGTTTTGCTTAGTTTCACTTTCGATATAGGCAAATACGACAGGACAGGATCGCGTGGTGGTACTTTCAGTAGAGCTTGGTAGAAACCACTGCAGGTGAAAATTTAAATAGATAACATCGAGAGGCAGCCAGTAACAGCACAGCAAAACCAATGGTTGGCACTTTCGGTTAGAAACTGGCCCTTCCTTGGAGACACTTTCAATATGAGCAGTTCAGCAAATTTCTCGAGACCAGCTTCAGTCGGCGCAGAACCGGTTAGTTACCTGGTTACATTTACAATGGATAATTGAAGCAGGTCACTTTCGATTGAATATATAGTGGGTCACTTAGTGACATAAGTCACCGGGTGGCTAGAGAAAATTAGTAGCGATTGTCTCGGGAGATATGTATAATCTGAAGTGATAGCAAATTCTAAGTTAAACGGTGTGAGGAATATCATCATGATGGTAATCAGCATATTTTAGTTGATGCCCGACGGAGCTCTCAACTAAATCAGAATACAAATGACCAAATTACCATTTCGGGATTCCTAATTTTGTCATTTACATTTTGATTGTATTGAGGACATGATTCACTAAAATATGCCAAAATGTAATTGCTGTTATCATTCTACTGAAGATAATGGAAAGGATGTTGCTCTAACGTTATCATGTGACAGGTGCTAGAGATAATGTTACATCACGCCTAAGCCTGCTCACGCTCGCTCGCGCCATTTCAGCCGTGTTTTGAACTCACGAGCTCACGTGCCAGCGTGTAGGAGGGGTGGGGGTGGGACCATACCAAGCCACGATCTCTATAGCACGTGTCTCGTGCCAGATGGCAGCGTAATTGTCTGTGTAGGGGAGGGGATAGGGGGCAGGGTGAAAAACATGCCTGAGTCACCAAGTTACGTGCCACCGCCACGTGGTTAACCAGAGGCACGTGAGGAATGTCCACGTGATAGATAAGGGAATGAGGTCGATAGCGGCACGTGACCCGTGCGCATAGGGGAAACCGAATGGGCCGTCATATGCGAAATACACAGGGTGGTGGGTAGGGTGGCGATTTTTTTGCAAAGTACACGGAATCACCGCTCCTAGCCTCGATTCTGATGCATTTTTTCATGCTGATTCCGAATCTGTCGAGAAAAATGAAAAATTCGTAAAAAATTTGACCCCTGAACGTCCTTGAAGTTTTTGGATAAAGTGAAAATATAGACGTCTCACTGCATAATCGAAAGCTGCGTTGTGTTTAGGCTGAAAAGTTTATATGATCGTGAAACATGGTCCGTTGGCGCCACAATGCCGCTAAAACCAGCAATATCACTCATTTGGTTTAGCAACAGCGTTCAATAATATCCGCACCCTTTGGGGCAATCTGCCTCTGATGGCGAGTATCGAACTAATAGTGATACGCGTCTGCCTGTAGGTGGCAGCACTGTTCCCCAAACTTCGATTCTTTGATAGGTCATTGTGATAACATTAACACGTTTTATCATCATGTTTTCCTTGCCAAAAGATACAATAACCATTAATCTGATCGTCTGAAAGAAATTTCAAGCATTAGTGTGTCATTTTTCTTTCCTAAACAATGTCTAAAATAAGGTAAAAGCAAGCAATCGGGATGAAACGGTAATAGCCCATGGTAAACACGATTACACAAGGAATCGTGTACGACAGGTTAATTTCGTTCAGTAGCATACACATGACGGGATGCACCTAGATGCTCAGGGAGCCCCACCGGCATTTGGTTTGGTCGTAAGACCCTATGACTTGATTAAACCCAGCTGCCGGCCCGCAGTGATGTCGTTGGAAGAATATACAATCGTAGACTCGAGCCGATGGCGTTGTGCGGCACTGATGTGTCACGAACCAATAAACCCTTTCATTTAACAGGTCACCGGTGAAGTATGGTTATGCACTTACTTGCCTGCCCAGCGCATTGACTCAATGGTGGCCAAAATCATGAACTGTCGGAACAATAGGCAAGATCGCGTCAGACTCTAACAACTGCACAATCTGAAGGGACCAGCTCGCTGTTTGACAGCGCACCGGAATCAATTACCGGAACATCCCGAGGATGTGTCCTTCCTCGCAGATCAGCTCGGTGCCAGGCATTAGCACATCGGCCAGTTGCTAGGCAACAGCGGGATACTGGAAAGGACAGGTGAAAAACCGACAGCGCTGCTCCTCTGCTCTGTGCCGCTGCTCGGCAGAGTGAGACACCCTCCAGTGGGCCTTCTGCATCGCTACATTTACACTTCCTCTGCGGGAATTCGCTCATTGTGGCTGGCAGTGAATCCGGTATAGTTAGGCGATAGGTCGGGTCCGCTGAAAAACAGCCAGCAAGGCCGTCTCCGACTTGGGTCGCTCTTCTCCTGAGGTCAGTGTCTGGAGCGACACGGTCTCCGCGCCGCCGCGGACGGCAGTCTCACACCACCCTCCAGACAGGCAAGGAAACGCGTAACCATAAATTAACTTCATCGCAGACATGTTTAGTGGTGGGCTTTATTGGTACGTGATACATATCAGTGCCGCACGACGCCATCGCCTCTAGATTGAGCTTGCATAATCTTCCAAAGACATTACTGCGGGTCGGCAGCTGGGCTGAAGTCAGGTCACAGGGTTTTACGACCACTTGCCGGTGGGGCTCGCCGAACATCTAGGTGCATCCCCTGCATGACACTAAACGAAATAAGCCTGTCATAAACGATTCCTTGTGTAATCGTTGCTTACATTGCTGGGGCATCGCCGTTTCACCCAGATCGTACTTTGCTTTTGGTTAGAAAAAGACTTATTTTAGACATTGTTTAGGTAAGGAAAATGACATACTGATGCTTGAAATTTCCTTCAGACGATCAGATTAATGGTTAATGTATCTTTTGGCAAGGAAGACATGATGATAAAACATGTTAATGAAACCACAATGACCTATCAAAGAATCGAAGTTTGGGGAACAGTGCTGCCACCTACAGGCAGACGCGCATCACTATTAGTTCGATACTCGCCATCAGAGGCAGATTGCCCCAAAGGGTACGGATATTATTGAACGCTGTTGCTAAACCAAATGAGTGATATTGCTGGTTTTAGCGGCATTGTGGCGCCAACGGACCATGTTTCACGCTCATATAAACTTTTCAGCCTAAACACAACGCAGCTTTCGATTATGCAGTGAGACGTCGATATTTTCACTTTATCCAAAAACTTCAAGGACGTTCAGGGGTCAAATTTTTTACGAATTTTTCATTTTTCTCGACAGATTCGGAATCAGCATGAAAAAATGCATCAGAATCGAGGCTAGGAGCGGTGATTCCGTGTACTTTGCAAAAAAATGGCCACCCTAGTGGTGGGTACAAAAATAGCCACGGTGATCATGCGCTACGGGGAAAAAGTCATGTGACTTTCTTGCTTCATTTTTTTTTTTAATGCAGCGTTTCAATTGCTTTTTCGCAGTATCCCTTGCAGTGGTAAATTGTACGTCGAAATCGCAAATAGTTGTAGGCATATTCCTACGCAAATCAAAATTAGGTATCTTGCCTTGCTGAGCATACGGGGAAAGTATGTAAATGATAACCGTCCATTACTAAAGCAAAAAAACTGACGTTTCTGTCGCAAGAAGACACTAAGGTTAGGGTTCATAACTATTTTAACTATAACGTTTATAACTATTTATAACTATTATAACACTGTTAAGGTTTATAACTATTCACAGTAGACTCTGCGATTTCCATTTTTAGGCAGACACTGGCGAAGTTGATCGGTAGAAAACTGGATCACTGGACACTCTGCCAAGCAAATGGAAACAAAAAAGAAACTAGAAATCAGTTCTGCCAAGTCACACTGCCAAACTTTCTCTGACTTGGCAAACATGCAGCATGGACCTTTTCGCCGCTTTGAACCCGTTATTTACTAGCCACCGCTCTCCATTATTTGAAACGAAGGCCTTTTCACACGAGAAACAATTATTTTTAAAACAAATTCATGTGTGCAAAAGTCACACAATGAGACGTTCCAAGCTTGTCAGACGCATCATGCAAGCATACCTTTATTGACAATATAATAAGTTCGGCTGCATCGGCCGAAATCAATTCCACATCAACCCATGTAACATTTCATGACAACAAACCATGATAATATTACTTGAGATGAAATATAAACAAAGGCATCCCCTGATACAAACAAACATCATCTCACTGGGTCAAGGTCACATATCGAGACCAAGACAGCCACTACGGTCACCGTACGAACCGGTTTTCACCGGTTTCTCCGGTCAACGCTCGCCATCTCGTGCGAAGGAAAGTAAGCCACCTCCGCAGTAAAAGTTCAACAATCTTACTCTGATATTCTCACGTGCGAGCTCCCGCGCTACCGGTCTGGCTGATTTCTCAGTGAGTTGTGATGTTGTCTTGTCATACACGGGGGTGTTATACATAATGCTGAGTTCAATTGCCTTATTTTATAAATCGATACTGTATCTTATGCTGCTTCATGGCAGAGTTTACTTGCAGAAAGTTGCTTATACCTAAGCCAGCGATTTAGCAGATTAAACATCCAATGAGCAAGCAACAATAACCCGCGCACCGACGGGGGTCTGCGCCAACTTCGCACCGACGGGGGGGGGGGGCGGATGACCGCCCCCCCCCTGAGATCTCGAGAACGAAGGAAGATAGCGACAAGCGGTAAACGGCATCGGATACGCACGGTCAAGATCTACAATTTTTACTAAGGTCATTTTCAGGTCAGGTCAAAGATGACGTCACAGGGGTCGAAAAAGTCAAAATGGCGGCGCTAGATATGGAGAGAGTTTTTCTCGAATAACTTTCGAATTAGTCAAGATAGGAACAAACAAAGGGCATCATCGTGATCCTCTTGTTAATCCGCATCGAATGATATACATGTTGACCTCGAAAGGTCAAGGTCAAAGGTTGACCTCAGGTCACGTGACCTCGAGGTCATCATGTATATCATTCGATGCGTCTTGACGAGCTGAACACAATGAGACCATCCACGCGGCTGTATCTTGTTCCTGTACGGAGTTATTGGCCAAAACCCTTTGGTGACCTTTGATGACGTCACATGACCTCACAGCTGCCCAACAGCAAAACAGACCTCAAGGTAGTGAAGGTTGATCGTATATGAAGTCATGTATGGTATATGGGGCCATTCCGACCCGTTTTAGTGGTAAAAACAGGGAGTTGATTTTCCCCCATTGACTTATAATGGGGAGGTCGCGAAATTGACCTGACCTTAGGTCACCGATATCAAAATTCCGAGATATACAAATTGTAGCTACTAATGACCTAATAACCTCCTGCGACTTTCAAAGGCCTCCGACATCTACTGTAGCTCTGGCACGGTGACAAAGTTGCAAAAAAGTGACTTGAGGTTGGGTCATTCAAAGTGGCCTGGTGACCTGACCAAGGTAGGAGGTTCAAACTTGCACACCATGTGTAAAATTGATGAGGGAATAGTCGTACCAAATTTCGCGGCGTTTTCCCGCTATTTGCGAAAAACCTCAGGGGAGGGGCGGATATCCGCCCCCCCCGTCGGTGCGCGGGATAACATGTCAGGACCCTCCTCTCCCTTTCACCTGGCTCTGAACTTGTTTCGGAGCCGTTAAATAACTTATTCATGTTAACCTCTTTGACCTGAGTTTTTCCTGATACGTCAGGCTCATGTTCTCATGAGAAAGTAGCAAGCTGTCTTCTGAAAAGACCAGCGCAGAACCAACATGTCAGGCAGGCGTTCAATGTTGATTGTCGTCGCCCCCGTGACCTCGATCACGTGACACCCACAACCCACGTGACCCTGATGACGACACGCACCACGTGTCTTCGCACAATGCCTGTGTAACAGTATGCAAATGACGTTATTTGTACATCAGCTAGTGTCGTGTTAAGGACTTTGCCGCTCTAGTCTTTTATGTAGTCTAGGATGTAGGCCCTAGCGGATCCAGGAAGAGGATTTGAGACACTGCGAGGGGGGGGGACATACTGTCCAAAAAGTTTCTTCAATTTACTTCTGGGATTTCGCTGCCTCCTGATTTGTTGTGTAGTTCAAAACAACCGTTTTCTAGTAAAAAATGTTTAGTTTTCTTTATAGGCGAGTAAACCTAAAAATTGTGTCAATTTCGGGCACTCCGGGAACGGCAAATGCCCCTATTGCCCCCTCCCTGAAATCGCCAGTGGCAGTAGATCTAAGGGGGGGGGGGGCATCGAACCGTGGACGTTTCCGGATGGTGCTCAGTCAAATTAAGAAAATACTTGACACTTCGAATGAATTTATGTACCTTACAGAAAATGTAACGAGAAAACGTCATTCATTCGTTTGCTGACAGTACGTCATTTCTCCTCCCCCAGGTAACATCATATGTGGCAGCAGATTTAGCAGAAGAAATAGTCGACTTATCTCAATGTCGTGACTCGAATCGACTCGGCAAGTCCCTCCAACATGTCGAACCCCCGGCGAGTTGTCTCAGAAGGCCTGGAGGTACGGGTACTACGTGGTGTGACACGCCCGGCGCCGACTACCCCTGGTGAGAGGCTATGCGCGCCGGCAGGCGTGTCAAACCGCGGCTTAGAAAATAGTGACCGAAAAACAGCGACGGGAAAACAGCGACCTACTCACAATTGACAGTGTCTAATTCTATAGCGACTCTCAAAACAGCGACTCACGGACTTGAGCGATTCTTTAAAAGGGCGACGGGTTGTAGAGCGACAGCGTAAAATAGTGACCGTCGGTATTTTTTCCTTTATATAGCGAAACAGCGACGTGTTGCAAAGCGACCGCGGAAAAATTTCGAATATCATTCAGGTTCAGGTATTCGTATGTCATATTACGACACTTTGCCTTACACCCCTCGATGACCTCGTGACACCACACTACTCCCACCACTGACCCTGTCACCCCACCACCGAAATTGTGGTCTTGACATTGACCTGTGACCTCTCTCGTTCCAGGCAGGCGATTCGGGCATATCTACGCCGTTCCAGTGATGACGTCACACGCCGTACCGGTCAACTCGATCCCACGGACATCGAAAAACTCCTCAACAAATATGGCGTCTCCAAATCACCGAGCGTCGTCAAACGCCTCAGGCGCTCCGCTGACGTCACTAGTGATGCCCGTGACGTCACTCGCCAACAGCTGGTGCGCGAGGCAGGCCGTGTGACGTCACGGGGCTCCGCGACGACGGTGACAGAAGCGACGAACTTTGAGTTGGATGGGGAGCCAAAAGATGGCAGCACCAGTGACAAACATGGCGGAACGAAGACGAAGCGAATAAACGACAAGAATCTGACCGAGGAGGATGAGTTGGTGCTTTTGTTGACGTATTTTTCTAACCCGAACAGTATTATTTTCACTGAAAGCGTCCTGCAGGGTCTGATGATGATGAGAGAGGCCTCTGAAGGCGACGAAGAACAGTGGATTGAGAAAGAAGGGTCGGAGTCTGAGATGAAAGTTCAGGGAGAGAGTGTGATAAGCGAAACTCAGCAGGGCGACGACAAAGCCAGTGGGGAGCATCTGACACAAGCTAGGCCAGGTGGAATAGAAGGAGATGTTGCACTAGAGGGAACGCCCGAAGTGCAAAACGCTACTTCGAACGAACAGCATGGTGTTGATCAGACACTTGAATCAAAGGAAGATTCAGTGAGTGAAAATCTCGTCAACACTGAAACACTGGAACCCTACGAAATCCCATCTTTGACGCCCACCTCTACACCCGTGACCACTACTCAACAAGACTCGTCTCGTCAGCCAGACTCGTCAGCCACATCTTCTTCCGACTCCCCAACCGCACCCTCTCCTTCAGCTGTTCTCTCGGCCGCTTCCCCTACCGTTTCGCCGCCTCCTTCCACTATCCCAGCCACATCGCTCTTCCCCGATGTCCACAGTCGCCGCCCCTCTCCTCTACGACATCCCATCCACGCTGAATCCCCTCCATATGGAGATCTTCCGATGGCATCTTCCTCCTCAGACATCTCTTCACCAGGCATCCGCACTGGAGCACAAGTCTTGCAACAGATACAAACTGGCGAAGACATCCTCGCGGAGTTTTCTGATCGCGAGACGTCAAGACCTTCAACCTCAGGAGGTGCTTCGCAAGATAAGTGGTCTTGGAGTCATCAGGGAAGCCACGTGAACTCGCAGACTCCTGAACAAGCTACATGGGATGATGACACGTGGACTGATGATGCGCACACCTCCTGGGGGACGAAGACAGATGGCCATGACTCCTGGGGGGATGAGCACTTCCCTCCGGAAGTCCAGTACTATCGCCCAACAAGGCCTCCTCCCGTTGAGGCAGATCCCGTTGATGCTTTCCAGTGGGTGGATTCCCCTACCCCAGAATGGCGTCCTATGCGACCTTCTCCTCAGGCCGAGTCTTTAGTGGTTCTCCCTCCAGAGAAGGGTGATCAGAAGAAGGACAGACCAGAAAGGGTCCCTGTTAGAGGTGGTGGGAACTCGGGAGGTGACGGAGGCATGTATGAAGCTGAGCGGATTGTCGTTGGCAGCAAAAGGCGACCGACGACAAGGAGACCAGAAACTGTCGCCAGCCTGGCGGAAGAATTGGAGTTTATCGAAGAAACCGTATACACTGAGCCCATCTACCGGCCGAACGGGGAAGCTGAAGTGTCACCGACGGCCGCCATGACGCCGACGACGACAGAGGCGCCGATGACGTCATCAGGGACGACTGCGGACCCATATGTTATGTAAGTTGATTAGGACGTTGATATAAGCAAGGCAAGACAACGTCCAGCTTGTTGCTCCGAGCGGGTAATGTTTATCAATTGAGTTTCGCAATATTTGACTGTTGAACTGATTTCCTTTACCATATGAGGTTCATTATTATTAAGCTGAACAGGACACGCTACGAGATAACGTCAGCCATTTGGGCTCCGTGATCATTTTCCTGACTTCCTACGGCCACTAAGTCATGTGTATTATTGAAGTGTCCGACGTCCCCACAGCCCATAAAACGCACCATCGTGTAGCCTTCCCCGCCCCATATCCCCAGACTCCATGAGCTCACCTGACATTTTTCTTCTTATTCTGCGCACCACCGACACTAACCATCTCTCCGTCCCCAGGTCCGCCTGTGACGTATCAGTGGAGGTGCGATCACCCTACTACGCCATGAACACGCAGAACGTGTGGAAGATGCTGATCAACATCCCGCCGTTCGAGACCTACATCCACATGGAGCACTGTGTGTAAGTTGGAGGCGAGGTGGGAGAAGATGTTGTAGGGTGAGCTAGGTAGTGTTTAAGGAAATCTTGATGAGGATGTGGCAGGGTCCCCATGGGGCACTGTGTGCAAGTTGAAGAAGAGGTAAGAGAGGCAGTTGTAACTAGGAGCTGGGAAGGAATGCTAGAGGATAAATTTATGCTGGAAGAGGGTTGGAAGAAGGTAGGGATTAAGACCCTTGGCTTTGCAGGTAGATGACAGGGGGAGGGCGCCTGGCAGGTTGCAGGAATGTTAGTATGTCTAGGGGCATGTTGCGAGGGAATGTTGCAGGATGTCTTGGAGGGAGGTAAGGAAGGGCATTGGGACGTTGGGGCCCCCTTCTCACAATATCGAGCACGTGTTCCACAGCTGACGACCCATCAACGCTTAAACGCCTTCAGACAATGACAAACTCCTTCTTCCCCTCACGACGTCCAACACGAGCTCGCATATCTCGCTACGACGCCCATTGCAAAGTCGTTGACCCCCAACCCCAGCACTGACCTTCAACCCCTCTCACCAACACTGCCGACCCTGCGACACCAGCTCTAACCCCATTCTATCTCCCCTCCCACAGTGTCGAACATGAACAAGGACGCTGACCGTCACTAACCAAATTGGTGGTGCCCCTCCCACTGTCCTAGGCGCTTCTCTCCCCCACAACACTCGCCACTTGGCGCTTACCCTACCCTAATGACCTCCCCTTCTCCCTCTCCCACAGTAAGGAACACAAACAAGGACGCTGACCGTCACTAACCTAAGTGGTGGATCCCCTCCCTTCCCCGTAGCTCTCTCGCCGCTTGGCGCTTACCCCTCCCTCACTGACTTCCCCCTTTCCCTCTCCCACAGTGTGGAACACGAACAGGGACGCTGCGCGGCCGGCTGTCGCTGTACCCAACGTCACAGCATTCGCACCATGCCCGTATACGTCCGGGATTCAGACGGATGTGATCGAATCTACATGGATAAGTTCCTGTTTCCGTCGCACTGTGATTGTATGTGTTTGCCGACGCATCACGTGTTGTTTAATTTGACGAGACCTGCGCCCACCACGCCAGTGAGGCCTAGTGGGGAAAATGGTAGCTCAACGTTTACGCAAAATGTGGGAGGTGGTAGCGTTGAAGCGGAAAGCACGAGCGAGTCGGTGTATCCTAGTGGGGGTAGCGCAAACTACACGTTTCCACCACGGTACACAGATGGCGCTAGTGCCGAGGCGTTAAAGGCAGCTGGATTCGCGGCGAGAGTAGTTACAGCTGCGCCAACTTTGTCGCCAAGTTCCCGACGTGCGCCGGGATCGTCTTTTCGCACTCCTCCACCAAGAAGACCAGTGGTACCAGCGGATTCGTTAGTTCGTTCTCATCGGAACAAGAACAGAGGCCCAGCGTTCTCGTTGCCAATGCGCCAACGAACGTCTCAAAATGGTGTGACGCGTCGTAATGGTCGCGCTAATGATATTCAGAGTGAGGATGGCATTGCGGAGCGAATGCCGCCACCTCTGCCGAGACGTCAGAGGCTATTGAAATAATGCTACAGTGTTTTACCTTCTTCCGAGGGCAATGATAATTCAGATTCGCTTGCTGACCGGGGAAAGCTATTCAGCTTGGGGTCTAAGGGGCTTCTAGTCTCTAAATGACGCTAAGTTAATGCCGAACTGGAAAATTTAATTCCTCCCAAGTTTCTTATTGGAAGTCCCAATGGTCTGAACGATAACCTAATTAGGTACCAGGCGCCCGCTATTTTCAAAAGAGCACGGACCTACCACCTACTGTCTCGCTGCGCCCAGCTTGCCAGCTTGAACCGAAGTCAAATGCGTCGCAAATAGATGGGGTTGCTGTTCGCTCCTCTCGGGCCAAATGCAGCCCTCATGTCACTTGTCACGTGACATGCTATTTTCGAATGCCTCAAAATTGCACTCTTATCCAAGTCCGAGTGTTAAAGTTTGAACCAAATAAAGAGGTCTAAAAAACATTGTTTCGTTGGCCCCTAACCCCTAGCAAACAAACAACAAATAACTGGCTAAACACACAACCATACGATATAGTTCGACTGACTTACATAACCATGCGACCATACATCGAGTGAACACAACCACGCGACAATAAAATCGATTGACTTAGCAACATTATTAGGGACTGCATAGGTCCTTGTAAAGAGAGTATTGAGTATTGCGAGATGATTCGCTTTTTGGAGGTCTGTGAGCTGTATGAAGTATGAACCGACACCGAACTTGTGTGTGGTAATTGCTAACAGGTGTAAACCCACGAATGACGTATCCACTGCGTGGAAAATTATAGGCATGTGACAGCCGATCTTAAGTTGACAGTGTGTTCCGTGAATGCTGCAATTCAACGTTGCAAATACTTCTGTGAATGAATGAGCATAATTTGCATAACGAGTAGAAGCGGATTTTAATCAAGCATCAGCCGTAGATTTGTTCGTAATGCGTCTTTACTTTGCGAATATATTTGGGGCAGCTGTCTATAACATCCAAGCCGATGTCCTTGTAATATTCTAGCGAGTGATATTTTCACAGTGCTTGCGCGGAATGCGTCTTGAAAACTGTACGGAACAGGAAACCACCTGAGACCGAGTTAAAGCGTAGAAGTGTGTGGTAGCACTGCTGTACAGTGTTTGCCATTGGTAAGGTGCGAATAAGACCGCTGGCTGTTTGTATATAGCTGAAACTGCCTTGTTGAAGTGCCCACATCGTGATTATTTATCTCTCATGCCTGTGCAGTGGTGTTCCTTCTCAAACAACGCCTTTGCGGAGGCGGTCTAAATCGCTGCCACCATGCTATGATGTATTCGTTTCATTCTCACTTGTGTACACTCGGGGGCAGATTGATGTTCTACAACTCTTTATCCACCGGGTTCCTATGGCTCAGCATTGGCAGCAGCCGCCTGGTACCGGTAGACTGTGCCGCTTCACTTACTTGTCAAGCGGCACAGCCTACCCACCCGTATGACACCGGTCTGGGTCGGTGGCTGGAAGGTGATGTGGGCCGCCTGTGACGTCAGCGCAGCGGTGAGGGCCGAGCCCGGAGGCATGGCTCGGGTCGGCGCGGCGCGGCGGCTGGCGAGGGCTGGGGAGTGAGGTGGGGTGGGAGCACGGACCATCGCGCGGCTGAGCGAGTGTAGTTAACTTTCGCGTCTCAAGGCGCCAATTGTTCTACCTAACAATTGTGCTAAAGCAGTTGTTAAAAGGTCCTATCCCCAAGACTATCATCATACTTGCAATGCACATTACGACACACTTAAGCGTGGCAATGGGACAGCCGATAGAACTTATGTCACTCGTGCATCGAGGTGCGGAGCAATATTTTGTATAACATATTAATATTAAGGCCTTGAATCTTGATTGAGCAGATTGGTGTCTATTGTTTCGCACGGCAATCGTCCAGAGACGTGGGAACTGGGGGTTATGAGTAGTGCCGCAGCCAACGCCCCAATTTAAAGCGATTATTACTGTTGCTCTAATATGTGGTCGCATGGCCCCCAATAGCAAACCGTTCCAACTAGGAGCCAAAAAGTCGGCCACTCAGGGGGTTCGAACCGGGCTTCTCCCACCGGCCAATTCACGACACGAGCGTTCATCCACTGAGCTACCGAGAATGATCCACGTCTGCACAAAACAAAATGACATTGACCCGCTGACCGCCAGTGACAGTATTCTGACATTTGATCGCGTTTGACCGCAGCGGGTGGTCGCTGGTTTCGGCAGCTCAGTGGATACACGCTAGCGTCGTGGGGTGACCGGTTGGAGAAACCCGGTTCGAACCGTCCCAAGGTGCTCGATTTATTTGTTCCTGGATGGAACGGTTTGCTATTGGTGGCTGCGACCACACATTAGAGGAACAGTAAGAGTTGCTTTGGGACGCCGCGCTATCCAAAAACCCCAGTTCCCACGTCTCTGGACGATTGCTGTGCGAAATAATAGACACCAATGAGCTCAATCAATGCCTTAATACTTATCTGTTAAAAACAATGTAGCTCCGCAACTCGATGCACGTGTGATATAAATTCTATCGGCTGTCCCAATACCACGTTTAAGTGTGTCGTAATGTGCATGGCAAGTATGATGATCTTGTCTGTCTGGCGCTGTCTTGGGAATACGAAATTTTAACAACTGCTTTAGCACAATTGTTAGGTAGAATAATTGGCGCCTTGAGACGCGAAAGTTAACTACACTCGCTCCGCCGCGCGATGGTCCGTGCTCCCACCCCACCTCACTCCCCAGCCCTCGCCAGCCGCCGCGCCGCGCCGACCCGAGCCATGCCTCCGGGCTCGGCCCTCACCGCTGCGCTGACGTCACAGGCGGCCCACATCGCCTTCCAGCCACCGACCCAGAACGGTGGCATACGGTGTGGGTAGGCTGTGCCGCTTGACAAGTAAGTGAAGCGGCACAGTCTACCGGTACCAGGCGGCTGCTGCCAACGCTGAGCCATAGGAACCCGGTGGATAAAGAGTTGTAGAACATCAATCTGCCCCCGAGTGTACCTAACGTAAACGGTTGAAGGCATCAAACGCATGATCATATTGCTCTGAAATATATTTATATACGGTTCCATATATACATGCATTTGAGGTGGTTTCCATTGTTGACATTGCCAGTACAAGTATCCATGACAGGAAAGACGGGTTTAACCTTTGGACATGTGTAAAGAAGCGGAATGGAACTATAAACCGTGACTAAAATCGAGGCTGATCAATGATATTATTAAACTGTCTAAAATGTGAGGAAATATTTTGCTTCTAAGTACAAGCAGGTAGGGCCTAAAAAGGAGTCGAAATAATTTCAAAATAATTTCATAACGAATTGCCTCGACGAAGCAAGACATCGGAATTGATACTTGTTTCATATCCTCTACGTGTACCTATTGATAATATTTCTACATCAACTATAGTGCATATGCTAAAGCTCATTTGACTAGTTTATCAGACTTGTTGTTAATAAACTAAATCCTACAATACTTCTCGGTAGTTACGTTAATGTATCTAGAATGTAACTATTGAAAAGAAGCTCTTCTGTGGACTGATGAACTGAAGTCTGAATCTTCGCTTTCTGTCATGTGTTCTCGGGAGTTCAAGCGAACCAGATGCTACCTCTCCTTCTCAGGACCTCACAAAGGTCTCCACACCAGATGGATCCACAACACCTTGATGACGTTCCAAACAATAGTCACAAAAGCCAGACTTCACTGGAGCAAATATATCAAGCCACGCCAGTCGCCAACAAGTCAAGCCAGTTGATGTCACTTGTCAGATCAGTTCATGCCATAGCCGGGGTTCTTCTAGGCCTTGCTGAACTCGAGAAGCTCTTCAGCGACACACCCGGCCCTCTCGGGAACGTCGCACACCTTCAGAGTCGGGTTGTAGTAGAGGTTAGGCGGGCACACCTGGAATAGAGGTGGGCAGCGGTTAGAGATGGGCGGTAGTGGTGAGCAATGGCTAGAATTCGCAGTTAGAGGTGGGAAAGGTTTAAATGTAGATGAAATATAGGGGCGGGAAGCTGCTAGAGATGGGCGAAAGAGGTGGACAACGATCAGAGATGGGAGATAGCGGCAGGTGAAATTCAGGGAAGTTAGCACAGAGGCGAAACAATAAGTGGAAATGGGAAAAGAGACGAGATAAATTAGCAAACTTTATACATTTGAAGAGGACTTATGGAAACGTCAGTTGTGGATACACGTGTAGACATAAACCGGTGATATACTGGAATAACATATCAAAACTGCAATGCAGCATGCCCGATCAAGAGCAAACACTCATCACTTAGTGTAGAGTCACTGTTAAACACACACGACAAAATGAAACCACCAAAAATTTAGGACTCAGTGGGATTCGAACCCGTCATCTCCGCACTCTGTACCTGTTCGACCTCGCGCTGGTGGGAGCAGGTGATGTACTTGGTGCAGTCGGTCGGGTGAGGGAACTGCTTGTAGACATCGGAAGGCACGTTCTCGCACTTGTTGGTATCCTGGCGGGGGTAGTGATGACGTCAGTGACGCTGTGACGTCATATCAGGGATCCAATGATGTCATCACGAGAAAGACGAATGAGATGATGCGGAAGATTCGCGCATCACCATGCCTATTCACTTTTTCTCATATTGCAAAGTTAGTTTGGGATCTTACACAGTCTTACTAAGGATAAAGGAACATGTAAGATCCATCTGGGGCTCTAACCGTCTCTAAATACGAAACAATAAAATCAATCACCCAATATTCAAGTGAATAGGATTAGTATCTATGTATCAAAGGAGACAAACGAGCAAGGGTAATGTTTTCATTCTGCTGCTGTGATTTGCCGTGGTATATTTAGCTACATAGGTTACTTACATCGGGATCAACGGGGTCGACAGGCTCGTCACCTGAAACGGAGAAGACAAAGATCATTACATTAGCACATTTTGAAACATCTGATTATCTGTCCGTAAGTAAGGAATCGTTCAAATAATCGACACGAGTGCATGACGTGTTATAAGGTCTGCGACATACTAGATCAATTACTCATTCCATTCTCGTGATATGACATCCTCGTGTTTCAAAACGATAAATAAATCCTTCATAGCTTGAAACCTTCTCGAACATTTCTTCAAACAACTTCTTCTCATCCCTTCCTAAGTCCTCCTGTTTCTTACCAGATCCCTCGCCGGACTCCTCCGACGATCCCGATCCTTCCTCGCTGGACTCCTCGGACGAGGATCCGGAGCCCTCCTCACTGGATTCCTCAGAGGATCCGGATCCCTCGTCACAGATAACGGCATCGGGCCAGTTGCAGACATTCAGGGTGGTGTCGAACAGGGTACCCTGTCAGTGGAACGAGTGGTGGTGAGAGCTCGTGTGAATGCGGTCCCCTGTTAGAGAAGTGATCAGAAAGGTGTGTAAGAAATAAAGCAGAAGCCTAGCAAATTATATAAGGTCGCTGAAAGCGCTAATTGTGCTAATAAAGCACGCCCGAAAACCCTATTCGGTAGCCCTATCCTCCAGAAAAGCTCGTCCACTGATTTGCTTATCCGTTTCTATAACTGTTCGACCTTCGTATCATGCAATGTTTACTTGTGAATGTGGACTCGAAGCGATCCATCATCGTTAGATGAACAGACTATGTATATTGTATGATACATACAGACTCAACAGACTGTATAACAGAGTGGTACTTATGGGCTACAAGACTCACGGCGGGACAGTCAAACTTGTAGGCGACACCGTTACTGCACTGGTAGAACACTGCGCAGTTGGCCTCGTCACGGAAGTAGACCGGGAACGCCGCGTCCCTCTGAGGGTTACAGGGGTCAGAGGTCAGAGAGGGAGAGAGAGAGAGAGAGAGAGAGAGAGAGAGAGAGAGAGAGAGAGAGAGAGAGAGAGAGAGAGAGAGAGAGGGAGAGGGAGAGGGAGAGGGAGAGGGAGAGGGAGAGGGAGAGGGAGAGAGAGAGAGAGAGAGAGAGAGAGAGAGAGAGAGAGAGAGAGAGAGAGAGAGAGAGAGAGAGAGAGAGAGAGAGAGAGAGAGAGAGAGAGAGAGAGAGAGAGAGAGAAATCAGAGTAGTGGGCGCCGCGTCCCTCGCTGGATTTACAAGGGGTAAGGGTTTTTCAGAGGTTATGGACCAGTCGCAGGTAAGGGGCTTGGGCTGAAAGGTTCAAGATCGTAAGTCGAATGGAGAATCCGGACTCCGGAGGTCGAAGTTGGCGATCAGAGTTCACCGGTCTGGGATAAGATGTTAGATGTCAGAGGTTAGGAACCCAGAATAGGTCAGAGGTCCGGTGAACACCAGTGAACCAAAGTCCTCGGGATCTTGACAGGGTGACTGTGAAATAAAAAAGGATGTGGATGCATCAACCGTCAAAGCGTATGTAAACTGGCTGTTTAAAAGAATAAAATATGTTATTCGAACATGAAATATTGCCACTTTCTGGTTTTTGGGACGAAAATATTTATCCCATTCGGTGTGATTTTCTACCCAAAATTCTTCAAAGATGGAGCACCCTTGACTCCCCACGTATCCCCACCACCGACAACTCCCCACAAATCCCCCAAAATCCCCAAATCCCCCCATACCACCAAATCTTACCGGAGGACAGCGAGCGTCCGACGTGGGGACGCGGGCGGCTGAGGCCACGGCGGCCAGGGCCAGCACAGAGACCAGCCTGAAATAGCGCAGAGCGATGACGTCAGTGGGAATGGAAAATGACGCCAGTGGGATTCAGTTAAAATAAAGCTAACTTAACCTAAACTAACCTAAAACTGTATTGTGATACCGAAATTATGATGTGTTCTAAAACAAAATGAAGCTAACAACCAAATTCAACTAGTAAATGAAGTTCAATTTCAATCGATTTGTCTGATCTGAACACACCATAGGAACTGGCATTCGCGTCACCAAAAAATGATTTGCCAACGAGCACGACACAGCGATTCGTATAGTCGCTGAAGGCCTTTGGTAGACCATTTAGCTCACGCCACAATGCAGTAACTAATTTGGTTTATTTCATCATGGCAAGTATCGACGGAAGAACAATGCCTAGTATAGAGCAAGACTCTACATACATGTATGGTCTAACTGGGCCTGAACTTTTACAAACATGCTCTACCCCTAAGGCATCAGTTGGCTCTATACCTATACAAACTATAAAGTGTAAATTGCACATCCAGCACTGAACCCATTCGATAGCTACTATTATCTTCACTGACAGTCAGGAAACGGCAATCGTTCAATGAGAACAGTCAGAAACGGTGATGTCAATGAATTACCAATGTTTGCATAGGCGGCGGAACGGGGAGGGCCCCGGGGCACCGTGCCCCCCTTTGATTTTGGCGTTTTAACATTAGCCCTATGGGTGTTGCATGGAAAGAATGGGACCAAAAGTGGGCAGTGCGCCCCCCCCCCCTTATTTGAAGGTGTTCCGCCACTACTGAATATTTGTGCTATTTATGCAAGACCCATAAACTCTCGATTTGAAAGCCCTCTTTCACTCTGTGCCTCACACATCAAAACGGGAGTAAGTCCTTACAAAACAGCATTGAAAACATTACGGGGACTACATCACGTGGTCAAACCAGGCAACGCCTGCCTGCCGGTGTTTCAACGGAGATATCTACTCACATGCTCACATTTGCTCACATTCAATCTCACACTGTACTCACAGTTTCATGGCTGACGATTTCAGTGAGCTGCTCGTGCTCCAATGTGCTCCGGAGTCCTCCGACTGACCGAATCCACCACCCAACGCACTTATATCCAATCCACCCATTATCAATTTATGAGTTTACTGCCGGAGACGGGACGATAGCGAGAGAATTCGCGGCTCTGCCGCCTTCAAAGCTATGAGGTCAGCACGGTGACCCAGAACTTGTGACGTCATCGGTTTATCGGGATGAATTATGGTGGCGTGACGCATGCTGACTTCGGAAAGCGTCAGGATACCACAAAACGCGGGTGTGTGTGAAACAGCAAAGAAGCGAGAAAACAATAATTCAGATGATGTAAGCAAGTGTTTGCAGACTATTCACAGGCAGGGAGAACGCTTCTCAAAATATTATATGTCGCTTCTGAGTCCCAGTCACTGAGGAGAGCGTAAAACATAATAAATTAAAAAATAATTTCCAAATGCATTCGCAAACCGAGATTGTTGAGATATATCAATCGTAGCACATGAGGTCGGGGAATCTTTCTTTTACATCCTCTCTAATTCGGCTCTAATTCGGCTGGGCCACAAAACGGCACACGATAAACAGTCTTCGAGAAAGTGTCAAACATCATTAAAAAAGTCCGTTGGTGGTCAGATTCACGTCAGTTCAAAGGTCAGATCACGACACAAGATGTCAAAGGGGAAATTACAGCTTTTTACCTTCTTTGCTACATTGGCTCATCAACTTGAAAATTAAACTTATCACAAGGTCCTGTGCTTAAGTTGCATGGAATCATAATTGGTGTTAATCATCTACAAAATATGGATAATAGACACTGGCTTCATGACATCAAATGTAAAGACAAAACAACAAAACCCTCAAGATATTAAAACGACACTTTTGGTACTATTCACCGTTCACACTGTAAGTGTATGCTAACTCAGCACAAAATCTCAAATCACGTTCTCCTGCCGTGCACATCCATCAAAATTTCCACGAAGATTATCCATTTTTTCCTCTCCGGAACAAAGTTCCACTACACCCACTCTGATCTTTATCCTCACATAAGCTGATCTCTGATCTTTAACCTCACATAACCATAATCCCTCTCCGCTCACTGTGCGCGCCGTTTATGACTTTATTGGCGCGAATTCGGCGCCGTGTTTCTCGGGAGATACGAGGCACAGGGAGGTCGTCGCGATTGTCGCCACATATGGAGTGACGCACGCAGTATTTAGTGGCCGCGTATTAGTTTGGGGCACCTGTTGTCAGGTGGGTAAGATGATGTGATGCATTTGTCAGCAGTGATGAGATTCGTAGGAATTTTAAATGTTAGTTGTTTGAGCGGGCTCATGCGAGGGGATGCATCTGGGTTATTGAAGCCAGGTGTGTACACAATGACACATTTTGTGAGGTCATTAAAATATCTATCACAAAAAATCTTGGACTATTGAACACTATTTGCCTTATTCCTGATCATGATATGAGTATTCATGCCTCCAGGATTTATGAAGCTTTCGTGACAAAAAAACGAGTTTGTTTCATAGGACAATAACATACAGGGTGACACAAAAAAACGGTCATCACCAAATTTCGAATAACTTCGGATTATTCAAATCATCACCAAACTTCGGCCACTTAAGGTCACACCTATGTAGCATACATCCACCAAGTTTCAAGTCTTCAATACGAATACTTTTAGTACAGTGTGTGTTTTACTGACGCTCCACAATGTGCTCCAGGTGAGCGCCACGGCGCTGCAGGGCGTAGGCACACTTGCATCCGGCGGGCAAAGTTGTCGATAACCCGATGGCTGTGCACTTTACAGAGTGCAATGGCCTCTGGAGACAGTGCTCAGGGGGTGTGCTACCCCTGAAACGTTATTCTTATCGGGTTATCGGCAACTCTGCCCGCCGGATGCAGGCGTGCCTACGCCCTGCAGCGCCGGGGCGCTCACCTGGAGCACATTGTGGAGCGTCCGTAAAACACACACTGTACTAAAAGTATTCGTAGGAAGACTTGAAACTTGGTTGATGTCTGCTACATAGGTGTGACCTAAAGTGGCCGAAGTTTGGTGATGATCTGAAAAAAAAATTTCCGAAGTTATTCGAATTTTGGTGATGACCGCTTTTTTGTGTCACCCTGTATAAAAAGCGGACACTTTTCGAACGCCGTGTGCGCTATTCGAAAGCTTTGGCTTGGCTTGCCGTTTGGTGTTAGGCTTTGTGCATTAGCTACTTTGAATGATTTACGTGCATGTACATTGTATGTTCCTAGACAGCTCTTGTACCCTTATTACGGCCAATATTTCTTAGCACCTGAATACTCTGAATAATCTCAAAGACAAGGCTAGCATGATCTGTGCGGGGATGTCCAAAGCCCTATATAGAGGGAAGCTCAACTTTCAAGTGGATGATTTAATAAAGGTCATCATCAAGGTCATCGACAAGGGATTATGTTTATTGACCTGACGTTCAAGGTAGCTCGTTTCCGCTGATTGGTAGACAAAGTTAGGACAGGGTCGAACGAAGGTCGGTCAAAAGCCTTTGTGAGATAGGGTTGGCAAAAGCACAGCATGCTGATTATGTAAGGATATATTTGTGTTATGAGGATATCCTTGTTGGCTCCACCGATAACCTCATAAAGAGGGCATAACATCTTCCAAACGCTTACAAAGCATGCACAAATCACAAGCTTTCAGCACATAGTCCCAGTAAAACACACCAAAAAGAACCGTCAGGAAAACAATCTGGCAATACGGGTGAAATCGTAAAATAGGGAAACTATGTCTCCAGGCCAAAGCTCGCGCATAAATAAACCACCTGAGCTTCATGCCACCAGCATCCCTCAGTTATCAGTTTGATAATACCTCATTGCAGTTCAAAGCCACCGGCTCAGCGGTTATGACCTGTGCCATCCTAAAAGTCATATTGCACTCCTTGTAAAAACCGGAGCGTAGCGCGGTGGCTATACATACGTCCGCTTTAGCGGCTATTTGTGATTCTTTATCTAGGCAACTTATCTAAGCAGTAAGAGATTGTGGGTTTTTCGCGATAATGCGTGTTGCTTCTTGGTTATCAGCCGCTTCTGCTGTGAACTGTGCAACTGCAGCTGCTAATCCTTGCATTAGCGGTCATTTGCGAAGCTTTACTAGGTTTAGGTATGTGTCGTCTGACTTTGGGGTAATGTATGATGCCTATCAGTCAACTTAACGGTTAGCTATGGTGCATCAGAGGATAGTGATCGACTTCACAGTAAGCTGTGATGATTGATGTTTACTAACGACTGTCGTATGCAGTGCACCTCAAAACCAACATATAAAAGTATTGTCTTATCAGGCACTACCTAGCGTTTGTTTACGGATGTGGACTGTGGAGGCATTAAAGGGACTATCCCACCTTCTAAAATGTTGTTAAAACCAGTTAAATTGTGCCCGACTTTATAGATTGGATGACCAGGAACACGGTTCTGGCATTTATTTTTCATAAAACATCTTAGGCTTCCCATATTCCAAACACAAACTTTCAAACATGTGACGTCACAGCCCAAAATTACCTCCTTCCCCAGGCCACATTACTGTCATAAAGCTGATTCTTTTTACTCTGTAGGCACCACAACAAAGCTCAGACCAAGTTTTAAGCGATTTTTCAACGAACAAACCCATTTAAATCAGAATGACTAAACGAGGTGACGTCACACTAACGGTCGCTCCATGTTGAAGATAGGGCCTTGTACAAGGCCCATTTTCAAATGAAGGGAACGAATTTCTTCAACACCAAGAGGCCGCGGGGGTTGCAACCTAGATAGATAGTGATTTCTGAACCTCGGCGCAAACTTGGCTATCTCAACTCAAACCCCATGTTAACCCGCGCCCCGTTGGGCTCTGCCGAGCAACGCGCCCCGTTGGGGGGGGGGCCATTTTGGCCCCCCCTAAGATCTCGAGAACCACGCAACGTAGCGACAAGCGGCAAACGGTGTTGGATAGCCCTATCAGGGAACTACCTTGTGACCCAATTTTATTGACCTAGGTCAAACCGATGACGTCACAGGTCAGGTCAAAGGTCCAATTTTCACCGTTTACAGGCATTTCAAGAAATGCGTTGTAAAATCGAGTAAAATGCATTTCATTGAAAATCATCGATGGGGAAATGTTCTTCAAACACATATTTTGCTAGTTGAGGTCACTGATACCAGGTCAGGTCACTGAGGTCAGGTCACTGGGGGGTCACAATATGAAAGTGTCGTGTGATACATGTTTTATGGTCCATTTTACATGACAAATGCGATTATGTGGGTCAGGCAGCCTTTGGGGCCAGCTTAGGTCACGTTTTGGTCAAGGTCAGGTCAAGGTCAGGTCAAGGTCAGGTCAAATTAGGTCAAATTTCAAAGTTGATATTTTTGCATAAAATGGGTATCTCATCGATGCAGCTCGTCACGGGGAGTTCAATGGTGGTCTTTGTTTTGCCGTACGAGGTCTAGAATCGCTAAAAATTGAGTTAAAAAATTTGACGTCATCATTTTTGAACAGTTTTTTCGCTATAACTTGGCCAAAAAACGAGATATCGATCTGAAATTTGGTATGTATATAGAAGAGCGCAGGGACTATCACATATATTCCGGTTTTTTTCGAAATTCGGAAAAATTTTGGATTTTTTTTTAGTTTTTCTAAAAAAATCAATTTTTTGATTTTTTTTGGGTCAAAAACCCAAAATTTTGAAAATCCAAAATAGCAGTTTTGTAGCGCCGCTTTTTGTCTATTAGACCGTATAAAGAACTTTGAAATTGCTTGATAACTGTAGATTTGGTGAGCGTTTCAAGATTGCATGTTTTTTGCTCATTTTTGCTCGAACATGACCTCAGTTTGACCTCAATAACTCCTGACCTAAGGTGACCTAAGACTTGAAATTTGGTGTGAAGGTGTCAAATTGATACCCGGAAAGGTACTGAAAATTTGGCGGCGCTGCGCGCCGCCGTTTTCTTGCTATTCAGGAAAAACCACAGGGGGGGGGGCCAAAATGGCCCCCCCCCCAACGGGGCGAGGGTTAAAGGTGGGATAGTCCCTTTAAAACGGAGTTGGCAGATAGGGGAGAGCGGGGCCAGTTGAACCACTTTTTATATATTGACATGCACAGCGAGATCTAGTTGTCATATCGAAAAATGCACAATGCCATGAAAAAATATGCTCTTTTGGCTCTATTTTAAGATATGTAAAATTATGTTTCAAACATATTTTGCTGCCAAACGCATGCTTATAAAACAGCTCTACGCCCGTTTCAAATGACCCCGATGCGAGGGTCAATTGAACCAGCCCATGGGGTCAATTGCACCTATCCTTAACAATGGGATGTTTTCCTCTTTAAGGCCACTTTCTTAAAGGGACCCTCCCACCTTAACATTAGATTTGAGTTGAGATAGCCAAAATGGGGTCCCTGGCTCACAATTACCGGTTTCGGCACTCACAACATCGAGAAATGCCTTAAATCGGAAATATTGAATTTCAAAATTGCAGCATTTTGATTCAGAGGGGCTAATGCATAGGAATACCCCTCTGAATGTGTGACGTCAGTGCAGATACTAACGATTTTTAAATGTTTGACTAAAACGTTTTGTAGCACGCGGTGGTATATGCTGCTTTGCGCGCAACAAATGCCGCACTTTCAAATAAAGTCGCTAGGAACAGCGGAGATCCCAAAAAGTAAACAAAAGTAAAAGTCTAATATCTTGAAAACCGGTGAATATTTTTCGATGAAATTTGGTAGATATTCGTTTTTGCTCTTTCTGAACCGAGCGACATCACTTTCATGCCAATTCATTAACTTTTTTGAAGGTGGGAGGGTCCCTTTAAGGAGATATTTTGTCCGGTTTACTTTTCCAAATGCTACATTCAATAGGTCGCTGGAAAGCTAAAAGTGCAAAGTTCCTCATAATAGGTGACATAAAGTACATAGACTATGGTAAAATGGGCGGATGAGGAAAATGAGAAATATCTCAGGCTATAGTGTGCTTTCAAGCAAAAGGCTGGAGAAAAAGGGGTCAAAAATTGAGCTCTATTAAACTACTATTTCAGTTTAAAAGCTCATTTCAAAGGTGGACTATTTCCTTTAATGTTTACAGCCCCTGAACAATAACCATTGCAAAGGTCACCGGGGTCCATTGAAACGGCCTGTGGCCCTGTTTCAACTGACCCTCAGAGAAGCGTTTCAATTGACCCCATCCGCTCCCGCCATCTCGCACGCGCCGTAAAGCACATGTCAAACGAGCTGGAGGGACGGCATCATGCTGAATGAAGGGCCAAATAAGGTGTTATTCCGGAGCCAGGAGTTCTTCTTTCAGCAAACAAAGGTATATGAGATATCACAAAATATTCATATAAACGACTTCTCCCAAACGCCCCTCAAAAACACAAAAACAAGTGTCAAATCAAAATTACCGTCCGTTTGCCGCCCAAACGCCGTTGACAAAGGAAGTGGTCGAGCGCGGATGCGCAGTGGTGTCGGCAACGCCATATGTTGCATACTGTTGAAAATAAAGCCATGTTTCATCTGACCCCGTGTTTCAACTGGCCTCGCTCTCCCCTACGCTTCGATAGGGTCAAGAGTTTGAGACGTTAAATGCTTAAGCATGCAAGCATAAAGCAGAGTGAATGGAGAAGAAGAGGTTATAAGTTATAACAGAAAGAAGTGAAGGAAGTCTGGTCTGAGATACAGGTCAATCACGTCTCAATACGTCAATGAAGTGATGAGAAATATTGGTAGCCCCACTTTATACGGACACCTTTGTGATTGTCATGGTTAGACAGTTTACCTACATACCGCATCATATGTCAACAGTGCGTATAACAGCCGTTACTGAACATCAATCATTACAGCATACTGTGAAGTCGAGCAATGTCTGTGTATCCATGCCATTGTATTTATATGCATTGACTTCACCTGTTATTGGGTTTCTACCTGTTGGTGATTAATTAATCATACAATCATACAAGCAAGGTATCAATAATAATCTGATAACAGTTTGAATGCGAATATCATTGTGTAAATTTTAGCTCTATAGATAACTAGATCCTAACGTTTTGCACACCTTCGCGTCAAATTCAATGTCTTCAACAGATGGTGAAAATTTGAGATACCAAGGAACGACAAAAAAAAAACCGTCGAAATACCATACCGTTATCGGTTTAGGACCGATATACCATGAATATCGAATCAGATCGGCATCACTACCCCCCTCTGCCCCTCCCCCAGCGCCGCCGGGGCGCCCGTTTCTATGTACGAGGGTCGCCCAGGGCAGCGTGGCACGTTGTGCCAACAGAGGACCGACCGCACGGGCCGGGGCCCGGTACGGACCGGGGTCTGTTGCAGTGGCAGAGGGGAGACTCCCAGAGACAGCGGTCTGCCGCCGCCGCAGCCAGCCCAGGTAACGTTACCAACATATTACCAACGTATTAGCAGCATTCTGGTAAATCTAACACCGGTGCAAATAGCTAAACTCGTAGAGTACCGCTAGCACTTTGCTATTCTCCTCGTTGAGTGCACTGAAAACTCTCGGAGACAGCAGGCAGCAGCCGCCGCAGTCAGCCCACGTAAGGCTACCAGCATATTACCAATATCCTAGTGTACTCGTGTTTACAGTGGTATCAGTTAAATGTTGCTTTTTAACCTCGTAGTCTATATTAATTAATAAAACATAAGACTCCGAGAGAGACAGACAGCGGTCTGCCGCCGCCGCAGCCAGCCCAGGTAATGTTACCAGCATATTACCAACGTCTGTGTATGCTTGTATTTACACTGGTAACAGTAAAATTGTGTTATACTTTAACCTCGTTGTCTAGACGATAAAACAAGAGAGGTTCATAGAGAGACATCAGTCTGCCGCCGCTGTCACCACGCCAGAGGTAACGTTACCAGTGTCTTGACAGTGTATTGTTTTTTTTCTGTGCATTATATCGCCATTTTTAAGACATTTTAACGTCACATTCTACGCTGGGTGATCTAAGTAATATCAAAAATAAATTTACAAAGTATGACTGATGGTCTTGTTGAAAAAGGACAAATACCAGTTTTCACAATAATTCTATAATTCTGTCACAAAATTTCTTCCGTCGCATTCATAATTTATTTCGCAAAATCATGATATAAGCGTATTTTTATAAGACAAGTCATAACTAGCATGTTTTTCACTCCTCATTTACCCTTGATTACCACTATAAATTTGCTGGAATTGAAATCGATCATCTTCATATTTCAATCACGCAACATTCGATCACTTCAGGTATACCCTTAATATGTATTTTAGATGATGGCCTTAGGGCAAGTGCAATTTTTGACCACTCTATTCTTATCTCATTTTTGCTTTGCCTCTACAATCCGTCGGCTCTTAGCGACGTGCATTTTTTTCAGGTACCTAGCAACCCTTCTCTCTTTTCCTCACAAAACAAGGCACTCCTGGCTACCCAATATCCCTCCACGTAAGGTCACGCCTTGCGAAAGGTCCCTTCGTAGCTATTTTAAATCATGTTCCTTATAATATGGGTAAAACATTTGAACAGCCAATCATTGTATCAGCCTCTGTACCATCACTTTCCGCACCACCGGCCCTAAGCGACCTGTATCTTTTTTCAATTACTCAGAAACTCCTCTCTCTTCCCTCCCAAAGTAAAGCACTCCTGTCCACTTTGCGACCCCCTCCCGAAGAATCACAGCCCTCCCCCACCAAATGTCACGCTCCCTCCCTACAGGCTCCTTGGACCTCAACCTATACGGCCCGTAACCTGGTGACCGGACCGTAACACGACGTCAGCACTGCTCCTTAGAGCCGTGTCAGGTCAATGTAACCGAGGCAGCGCGGGTCTGTTTGGGCACGAGCTGACCGGGCCGTGACACGGGAGGTGCCCTGGATTATAAGGAACGTGGTTGCAAGGTTTGTAGTTGAAGCGAGCTGGTGGAATGTCAAATTTCAAAATGACAGACACAAAAATGAAGGGGTAGAAATGTTGAGGGAAGAAAGAGGCGTAGAAATGTTGGGAGCAAGAAACGGCGGAAGTACAAAAGTCAAAAAAGAAATATTGGTAGAAGAAATGCTAGGATACAAAAGTTGCCGGCTTGAAAATATGTGTAGAAATATCGGGCACCTTTTCAGGATAAACAATGCTGGATAAGAGGCATCGGTGGGCATCAGATCGCAATGTAAAGTTTATGGAACTATAAAAAGGACAGGGTATATGCTGGATTTTGGTATATTTACGTTATAAAGTTACGTGGTTAGAACGCACCTGGTATATTTTAATTATTTTTGTTTTCAGCCAAAAGTGTTTCAAAAGAGACGCCGGTGCCAGTAACCGTCTCTAGGCGTCACACTGTCAAACACAACCTCGTTGTCAGAGTCCGCTCCACCTAGTTACGCGTTATTGGGTCCACTGTCAACGCTGCGGCCACGTCGCCCTTGGTCCATAGAAACGGCACAATCAGTTGACTGCGTCGGAAGTTACCCGTACCCGGACTCCGGAGGATATACGTGTATAAGATTCAGGTTTTCATTATTTCACCAACACGACCGCCATGTCGTCTTTTTCTCTCCCCTAGTGACGTCACAATCAGCCGTCTGCGTTCTTGTTGACAATCACAGCACCATTTAAACCATCGCAGCCGCCGTGTCATCCTTGATCCCCTCCCTGTGACGTCACAATCAGCTGACTGCTGTCTATGTGTTTCGCAGAGAGGCGGCCCGGCCCGAAGAACTGTAGCCCGCGGCAGTGCCCCGCGGCACCCCAATGACGTCACAATCAGCTGACTGTGATCTGTTTCACAGAGAGGCGGCCCGGCTTGAAGAACAGTAGCCCGTGGCAGTGCACCACAGCACCCTCAGTGACGTCATAATTAGCTGACTGCTCTCTATGTGTTTCACAGAGAGGCTTGAAGAACAGTAGCCTGCGGCAGTGCCCCGCGGCACCCTCAGTGACGTCACAATCAGCTGACTGTGCTCTGTTTCACAGAGAGGCGGCCCGGCTTGAAGAACAGTAGCCTGCGGCAGTGCCCGCGCTTCAATCAGCGTCATGGCAGGCCGTCCCTCCTCCGGAAAGGAGGTACGACGAAATGGGGAAATGGGGAAGTGACGTCATTGGTATGAAAGAAGGCATTTAATTGGTGTGATGCTCATGAGGAATTGCAGTTGATTGGGAGGAAAACGGAAGGGCTGGTGACTGGTGCTGAGTGGTTGGTGGTATTCCATATTTTCAGGAACATTTTTAAAAAATTGTAATTGAATTGACTGTCTAATTCTTTTTAATTGATTTATCTAAATCTCATTTGATCTATGACTCAAGCAAATAAAAAAAATGTTTCAGCTACCCGGGTTGAATTTCAACACTCACTGAAGTCCGATAAATGCACGTTTTCCCACCTCCCTTGCCCACCACCAGCTATCCCTGACTGCGCCTCTGCCGCTGACCTCTGACCCCCACGTGACTTGCATTTCACAGGCCCTCTGGTCCAAGGACTATCCCGCATTCCCCACCGTCATCCAGCCCCAGGGGTGTCGTTTTCCGAAAATGATTGGTAGTGCCCAAAGGCGGCGGCTGGCCATATATGACGGGGCTTACAAGGTAGGGTATCCCCAAATCTGCCTTTCTCATCGGATTTCGGCCACTTATTTTTCGCCCTGGTCATTGACAAGACTAACCGAAATCTAAAAAAACACACAAAAAAAAACTTTGGAAATCTGGGTCCACACCGGACGCCATGCACAAAACGTGCAGTTATATAGGCAATAGTGTCGGAGGAATGCACGCCATTCTGAAAGAGGCCCACATCGACTTAAAAGGACGGCTGTGCTGAAAGGGGACAGGAACAGCTTTGAGGGCCCAAGCCGACTAAAAAAGACGGCTGCGGGGCCAGGAATGGTTTTGAAGACCCACGCCAATTGAAGGGTTCGACAACTAACGAGGACTGGAAACACAACGATAGTTAGAAAGACCTGCTTGCCAAAATAAAAGGATGACAGTACGAGGGGCGTTCAGAAAGCTACGGGCCCGACCATGAAGGAGCAGAGCGATACAGCATCGACTCATTAGACCAAAAAGTGCATTTATTCAAATAAACACCGTTAAGACAAACACATTTCGCGCAGCGCTTCGCGAGAGCCCTCAAGGCCTCCATAACCAAGTGGGTTTTGGACCCATCCTGCAAGTCCAAGACGGCTGATTTCGTCTCCCTGCTGTTAGCGAGGTTGCCGCTGCTAATTTTCTTATGTTGGGGAAGAGGTGGCAACCACTAACCAGAGTGTGCAAGGTTCGGAGAGAAAAAAGTGGATGCGACAACAACTCGAAGCTCATCGCTTCACTGTTCGTCATCCCGCCCATGTACGCAGGTGCGTGGTCGCGGATCAGGTGCACACTTTACGTCAGCTTCCCTATCCCTCGCCGGACCTATTGGTTTTCTACATACGCGCCGGCCGAGGGGGGGGGGCGGGTACGACCCCCCCCCTCGCCGTTTCGCCCCTGGTGGAGCTAGCGCGTCGCGGAAAAAACGAGCGTGTGCGCCGTTACGAGACGCAGAGATTGGTACCCGATTTTAAGGTCCTAGGTCAACCGGTGACCTCTGAGGTCAGGTCAAGTGCCCCAGGGTACGGTTCAGTTTTTGGTGAATAACTTCGCAAAAAACGGCCGCAGAGCGCCGATTTTGGCAGCATCGTGTTCGCCTCGCTCAGGCGCGTCGAATGATATACTTTTTGTCCGGGTCAGGTCAACTTGGGGTGTTGACCTCAGGTCAAGGTCAGGTCAGCACCCCCAGGTCACGAAGTTGGTCGAAAGAGGTCATGTCGCATATCATTCGATTCGGCAGGCCTTCCTGAGTCCATTGGTGCCTTTCCCGACTCGCTAGCTCAATTTGATCAAGAGTTATTGACGAAAAACTAATTTGACCTTGATGACGTCATAAATGACGTCACGCAAGGTCAACATTGCAAAAGTGACGCATCTAACCTTGCAAGGAGTGCATCAAATCACGATTCTATGTGCTTGAGATAGTTGGAGATCGTTCCCGGCGCCAGAATAGCAGTTTGAATTTTTCCCCATTGACTTATAATGGTGAGGTCACGAAAATGACCTGACCTCATATGACCTTTAGGAAAAATCCGAGATATACAAGTTGTGGGACTCATAATGGATACTAGATCCTGCAAGTTTCATTTCCCTGTGACATCTCCTCTGGCAGTGAGGGCGTTGCGAAGTTGCGACATCTGAAGACCGTGCAGAGGTTCACTTATGACGTCATAGGTCAGTGACCTGACCTGACCCAAAAATGCGGTTGGTGTCAAAAGATGCGGCTTGGATCAAAGGTCAGGTATGCCAAGTTTCAGCTCTCTATCGCCAGCGTGTTCGGAGCTATCGCGAAAAAACCCTATGGGGGGGGGCGGCACCCGCCCCCCCCCCCCTCGGCCGGCGAGGGCTATAGCCTCTCCTCGATGTTTATCGAATGGACGCACATCATCAATTGTGTGCCCCTGTTTTGGAAAGTTGACGAGCGGAGGGGGGTCGCATCGACCCCTCCCCCCTGCCAGGCCGTGTTATGAAAAATGCCCAGGGCGACGGTTAACGCTTGGTGCCTTTTCTGCACTAACTACTATGAAACGAATCACTGCTCTCTTCTGGGCGTCGCCCATCCTATCCGAAATGGCCAACTATGCTACGAATAGAAGCCCGAATCAATCACAGAAGAGATTTAATTAATGGCCACTTACTTAAAGGGACCCTCCCACCTTAACATTAGATTTGAGTTGAGATAGCCAAAATGGGGTCCCTGGCTCACAATTACCGGTTTCGGCACTCACAGCATCGAGAAATGCCTTAAATCGGAAATATTGAATTTCAAAATTGCAGCATTTTGATTCAGAGGGGCTAATGCTTAGGAATACCCCTCTGAATGTGTGACGTCAGCGCAAATATCTAACGATTTTTAAATGTTTGACTAAAACGTTTTGTAGCACGCGGTGGTATATGCTATTTGCGCGCAACATCTGCCGCAAACGCCGCTTTTCTAAAATAAAGTCGCTAGAAACAGCGGAGATCCCAAGAAAGTAAACAAAAGTAAAAGTCTAATATCTTGAAAACCGGTGAATATTTTCCGGTGAAATTTGGTAGATATTCGTTTTCGCTCTTTCTGAACCGAGCGACATCACTTTCATGCCAATTCATAAACTTTTTTGAAGGTGGGAGGGTCCCTTTAATTTGCGTAAGTGGACATCCCAATAACACATCATTTAACACACCGCCTTGCAGGCCAAAATTCCAACTCCTTCATTGTTCGGCCCGAAACTTTTTGAACGCCCCTCGTAGTTGCGAGCTTCAGTTTTCGGGGTCTGATGCGGTAATGACCTGGCGTTGAACCCTGGAGAATCAGGCTGCATCACCCACTCAAATGAATATACCTATGGCCTATTCTGGAGCACCGCGGCACCTTCCGAAGTCGGTGTAGGGCCTCCAGCGGCTGGTGTGGAGACGGATCGGGGTCTATTAGGGGCGGTCGCGTGGTATGCGGGACTCAGAGGCAGTTATGGACCTCTATAACCAATTGCGTTTTTGAGCCTCTTAAGGACCGGAGTCCTAGACACGTGAAACCTCATTGTCAGCTACATGCACCTACTGTGGCTAGAACCTTATTTATGTACTTGCATATGTGCGTATTTAATATTTGCTTATCTGTTTATTTTGATTTTTTATCAACTGATAAGTGACAAAAGATTGGTAGGGCTCAGCGAACATTGGTAGGGCCCAAATACACATTGGTAAGGCTCGGGCCCTACCAGGCCTATACAAAACGACGCCCCTGACTATTGTGAAACTTGGTAGGTAGGTAGGTACCACATAACTTGAAATTACTTGACGTAATGACATGATGTGGAAAGTGAAAATGATACCTAGGTATTGATGGAAACTTATGGACTTAGGTACGCTACAAGAAGATTGAATTGGTCAACCAATTCAAATTCAATATACTTGTGGAGTAAGTCTATAGATTTTCATCAATAGTTGGGGCATTCCACGATAGATCGTACCAGGCCCGTCACCCTCATCCCTCAGATTTGAATGAAAATTGGTACTAGGGGTAATCATAGGCTCCAAAAACACCTGCCAAAATATCAGACTTCTCAGATGAAAACTTTTTGAGTTATATTGCATAATATTTTCTAAACTTCAGATTGTAAGGGTGAGTTTGATGAGCTATAACTAAAAAACGAGCTAAGCAAGCAACAAACGGTAAACAGCTTTGAACTGACGATGAATCAAAGATTAATACAGCTTTTTTTAAATTGGAAAGAAAAGCTTTACATATTGAAAAAAGTCGTAACATTTTTTAAAATTGTCTATAATGGCCCTTGGGACCAAAATTTTTGCCATTTTTATTTCTTCAAAATAAACTCCAGGTCATTTAAAATCGACATGCAAAAAATTAGAAAGGTGTTCTTTCTATAAGTTCCTTATTTTGATGCATACAAAATGGGTTTCCGGGGGGTCGGTACGGCCCCAGCTCGCCGTTTCGCCTCTAATGGAGCTAGAACTTTGCGGAAAAAACGAGCATGTGCGCCGTTTCAAGATGCATCGAATGATACCACATTTTAAGGTCTCGGGTTCATTGGTGAACCCTGAGGTCATTTCAAGTGACCCAAATTACGGGTCCGGTTTTTGGTAGATAACTTCGCAACAAATGGTCGCAGAGCCGCGATTTTAGCATCTTTGTGTTTGCCTAGCTCCGGCGCGTCGAATGGTATACTGTTTGTTCTGGTGATCAGCATAAGTCGCTGACCTCGGGTCAGCACACTGCCTTGTATTTGGCTCCGCTCCCCGACCGGGCGGCCCAGCCGGCAGCCAGCCCCCGGGCATCACGTGACCGCCCGAGTCCGCGGCAAAGCCAACCAGCGCGGCGCTGGACAAACAGCGCCGCCACAGAGATGGTTAACAGTCGGGTCAGGCCACGAATCTGGGTGAATGATATCATATTGCACATCATTCGATTCGCAAGGTCTTCCCGAGTCCATTGGTAGCTTTCCCGTCTCTCTAGTTCAATTTGATCGAGAGTTAAGTGACGAAAAACTCTTATGACCCTAGTGACGTACGAATGACGTCACGCAAGGTCAACAATGCAAAAGTCAGGCACAAATGACTTCAATTGAACTTTCAGTAACCAGTGATGTCACTAGGCAGCTTTACCACGCCATTTGTAGGCTCTCTTCCCGAAATTACAATTTGAGACCATTACGGTAACGCAAAATAAGTACATTTAGAGAAAGAACACCTTCCTAATTTTTTGCATACTTCTTAAAAATGATCCAAAAATGTTTTTAAGAAAATAAAAATTCAAAAAAATTTGGTCCCAAAGGCATAAAAATGCAAATGAAAGGAAGCTCGAGGTGTTATATATCAAAAATATTTTATATTTCAAAATTTCAAAAATGCATATTATTCTTTGTTTCAATGCAAGTTCAATGCCGTATAGCATTTGGCATTTGGATTATCCGTCTTAGAGTTACAGCCCGCCAAACTTGGCGCTGCAACGCAAGATCCAAAACATGTTATACACTATAACTCAAAAACTACGCATCTGATAAGCCTGAAATTGTCACAGAAGGATTCAGAGCCCCTGATTACCCCTTACACCAATTATCGTTAAAATCCGAGAGATGAGGGTGTCAAATTGGAAAAAAGTGGTACGATCTATCGTGGAATGCCCCAGTTACCACTTACCATTGAAGTTACTTGCTATCATGCTGATTTTATACATAAGAACCTCATTCATTTTATTTGTATGACATGTTTGAATGCAATTTTCTCAATAAGTGAAGAAAAATGTTGGTAGTGCTCAACAACACATTGGTAGTGCTCAGCTGAACATTGGTAGTGCTCGGGCACTCCCAGGCCTATACAAAACGACGCCCCTGTCCAGCCCTGACAGCGCCTCTGTCTCTGCCTCTGACCCCCACGTGACTTGTATGTTACAGGCCCTCTGGTCCAAGGGCGACCCCACCTTCACCCAGCCCTGACTGCGCCTCTGTCTCTGCCTCTGACCCCCACGTGACTTGTATGTTACAGGCCCTCTGGTCCAAGGGCGACCCCACCTTCACCCAGCCCTGACTGCGCCTCTGTCGCTGACCTCTGACACCCACGTGACTTGTATTCCATAGACCCTCTGGTCCAAGAATGACCACAATGCCCCACTGCAAGCAATCCCTGACTGCGCCTCTGCCTCTGACACCCACGTGACTTGTATTCCACAGGCCCTCCCGTCCAAGAATGACCACAATGCCCCACTGCAAGCAATCCCTGACTGCGCCTCTGCCTCTGACCCCTGACCCGTCACGCGACTTGTATGTTACAGGCCCTCTGGTCCAAGGGCGACCCCACCTTCACCCAGCCCTGACTGCGCCTCTGCCGCTGACCCCTGACCCCCACGTGACTTGTATTCCACAGGCCCTCTGGTCCAAGGATGACCACAATGCCCCACTGCAAGCAATCCCTGACTGCGCCTCTGCCTCTGACACCCACGTGACTTGTATTCCACAGGCCCACCCGTCCAAGAATGACCACAATGCCCCACTGCAAGCAATCCCTGACTGCGCCTCTGCCTCTGACCCCTGACACCCACGTGACTTGTATCCCACAGGCCCTCTGGTCCAAGGATGACCCCACCTTCACCCAGCCCTGACTGCGCCTCTGCCGCTGACCCCTGACCCCCACGTGACTTGTATTCCACAGGCCCTCTGGTCCAAGGATGACCACAATGCCCCACTGCAAGCAATCCCTGACTGCGCCTCTGCCTCTGACACCCACGTGACTTGTATTCCACAGGCCCACCCGTCCAAGAATGACCACAATGCCCCACTGCAAGCAATCCCTGACTGCGCCTCTGCCTCTGACCCCTGACCCGTCACGCGACTTGTATGTTACAGGCCCTCTGGTCCAAGGGCGACCCCACCTTCACTCAGCCCTGACTGCGCCTCTGCCTCTGACCCCTGACCCCCACGTGACTTGTATTCCACAGGCCCTCTGGTCCAAGGATGACCCCGCATTCCCCACCTTCACCCAGCCCTGACTGCGCCTCTGCCTCTGACCCCTGACACCCACGTGACTTGTATTCCACAGGCCCTCTGGTCCAAGGATGACCCCACCTTCACTCAGCCCTGACTGCGCCTCTGCCGCTGACCTCTGACACCCACGTGACTTGTATGTTACAGGCCCTCTGGTCCAAGGGCGACCCCACCTTCACCCAGCCCTGACTGCGCCTCTGTCGCTGACCTCTGACACCCACGTGACTTGTATTCCATAGGCCCTCTGGTCCAAGAATGACCACAATGCCCCACTGCAAGCAATCCCTGACTCTGCCGCTGACCTCCGACCCCCACGTGACTTGTATGTTACAGGCCCTCTGGTCCAAGGGCGACCCCACCTTCACCCAGCCCTGACTGCGCCTCTGCCGCTGACCTCTGACACCCACGTGACTTGTATTCCACAGGCCCTGTGGTCCAAGGATGACCCCAACTCCATGGAAGCCTACGGCGACGACCCAGATGTCCGACAGGACGAGCCAAAGGGATGCTGGGGCTCCTTCACAAACTGTATTGGAGGTGAGATGATGACGTCATGGTTCGTAGAACTATTCCGTAATGGGTCGTGACGGATGCTGATAAGCTTGGGCAAATGCAACGATGTCCTAAAAGTTACCGTTTTGGTGTCATGGGTTGTAGTGGTAGGCTAGGACTTCTTTCTCAAGGCGCATGCCAGCTCTAAAAAAAAAAAACGATGTCACATGATAACTCTATTTCTAACTTGACCTGCTGTAGTAAAGCAGAAAAGATGCTTGTATGCAAAATAAGTTTCACTATTTTGTGACTCATATTATTAATTTCTAAGTTTAGTGTTTTCCATAAAGAAAATTGCAAGTATTGCGTCATAGTCCCCTGCCGAGATTCGAACCCGCGACCTCTCTCTTTCAGGCATGTGGACCACGCGCCAGATGACACACACTACCGACCGGGAGATCGTGGTGCGGACCACTCTGAGAGAGCTGGTTGTCTACCTCGTGTTCCTGATCATACTGTGTATCCGTGAGTAGATCATCTAAGGATCATCTTGTGTATCCGTGAGTAGATCAGATCCATGGATCATACTGTGTATCCGTGAGTAGATCAGATCCATGGATCATACTGTGTATCCGTGAGTAGATCAGCTGCGGATAATACTGTGTATCCGGGAGCTGGTCGGCTACCTCGTGTTCCTGATCATACTGTGTATCCGTGAGTAGTAGGTTATCTGCGGACCATCTTGTGTATCCGTGAGTACTCGTAGAGCTTCTATGAATCATACTGTGTATCCGTGGACCGTGAGTACACTACCTACGTAGATCAGCAAATAGATCCTCTTGAAACATGCTGTGCTTTTCAAGCCACACACTACACACAGAGAGCGTAGTTTGGCCGTAGTTTCTGTGCTCTAGTGGCAGTGAGTTTGGTATGACATCGCCCGCCATAAGCTCCAAATGGTTGTTGTTGTAATCGTAGTTTTATCCTATCTACAGTGACGTACTGATAACTGAGGTTTGCTTGGAGTTTGGACAGTAGCTTTGGTCGTAGTTTCTAAACTTTTTGTTCAGTGAGAATCTGCAAGCAAGGCGTAGTCCTCACCGTAGTTTCTGTGCTCTGTTTGCAGTGACGTTTGGTATGACATCGCCCACCATGTACTACTACACCAAGGTTCTATCGGAACTTTTCCTCGACACACCTTATCCCGACACAAGGAACACATTCAGAGGATCCACGCAGGTCATGGACTTCTGGCGGGTGAGTTTTTGATTAAACTCACCCTAGTCTATTTACGATGGGGGATCAGTTTACGTGTTTTACTTTAAAGCTTCAAATTCACTTCAAATCATATAAAAGATTCAATATGATTTATTATGCAAAAAATATATAATAAGTCACATGAAAAGAAACGTCTTCTAAAACCTCATGTTGCCGCTGTTACTGTTTATTTCTTCTCACTGTTCGGTCTTTGTCTCGTCCAGAATTTTCATACCCACTTGAAACGATTCGGTATCGTCATATAAACCGAGTATATGATTTCACTTCTTAGTTATTCAGACTGATAACAAATAAAACGCAAATTAGGAAACACTTTTTTGGTAATGCTGAATAAAACATACCCGCACGTCGGTAATGTGCTCCTTCATGGTGCATCCTTATTCACTCATCCCATCTCACGCCCTATCTCTTCTGTAGTTTGTGGAAGGACACTCACCCTCTCTCTCTCTCTCTCTCTCTCTCTCTCTCTCTCTCTCTCTCTCTCTCTCTCTCTCTCTCTCTCTCTTCTGTAGTTCGTGGAAGGACCCATGATGGACGGTTTATACTGGGACGCCTGGTACGATCACGCTCGTACCAGTGTCAACAAACACGAACAGAACATCCTCTACGAGAACAGGATGCTCGGAGTGCCTCGGATGAGACAGGTGAGACATGGGTGAGACAACTGTGAGAGAGAAATGTGAGACAAGTGTGGGAAAAGGATGATGTACGGTTGGGACCGGATGAGACATGGGTGAGACAAAAATGAGACAGGTGAGGAAAGTGTGGGAAAAGGATGAGGTACGCCGTGCGGTTGGGACAGGGTGAGATGGAGTGCGGTAGGAGAGTTAGCAATAAGGCAGACAGATGTGGGACAGATGTTAGACTGATGAGAGACACACCGCAGAACCTTTGCATTTTTTTTCTTCTTCTTTTGACGGGGATCACCTACGTTCTGTGCAGGGTTGTATACCAATCAAGTCGATTGAATTGATTGATTTGATTCAACGCGTATTTTGAGTTGATTGGATTGAGTCGATTGACTTTTCGAGATGACTGGTTGACTGACTCGTTTGACTTTAGCGACTGGTTGACTGATTTGATTCCCGAAAATTAGAGTGACTCGTTTGATTGAGTCGATTGAATGGAAAGTTGAAATAAGTTTTAGTTGACGAAAAATAATGACACCAATTGATGACATCAAAGATCACAAAACTACACTGAAAACTACTTGTCATCACAACTGCAATATGGGGTAGATTGCCAAATAAAGAACAGGGCCTAAATATGAACAGCCAACTTTGACTTTCAACTGCAATAACTGCTCCAATCCTGTGATAGAACCTGGCGATGCACCTACCTACCTTTCTGCACTCAGCAGGAAACTTTTGTTAATCCAGATGATAAAGTGCAAGGCCCTATATACTAATAAAGTGTGATTAATTACTAATTCACATCTCCACATCTCCTCATAAACAACCCACTGAACTCTATAAATATCTGAAACCCCTACAAAAAGAACTGAAACAAAAGCGCCGTTTTCGTCCCGCTAATTACGTTTACATTAATAGCTAATTTGCTGCATTGTTTAATTTGCAGCAGAACGTTTGTTGATCCTTTTCTCCTGAGAGCTTAGGCATAACATATTTAATATATTTCATTTTCCTTAAAATATTTTACCGAATATTATTAAGTGCTTTTATTTCAAATGAAATAATAATTAAAACGAAATTGGTGTTGTACAACCGATTTATTTTATGATGATCTACCATACTACATGATAATCAATGACGTCATCTTACCAAAAAATCAAAAGACGTAGAATAAGGATTTATAAAAGCTTAGCATACTTCTTGGCAAAACGTTTTCTTTGTTTTTCGCAGTCGCACCAACGGCATTTAATTTTCCTTGTTCTTCTTCCTTTGTCCTTAACTTATCCTGTGGTTCCAGAGTCCCTGTCCTTTCCATTTCCTTTTAAATATAATATATTTTTAATGCTCATCCCTATCCCCCAGTCCTAACAGTTTCAAATTGTATTGCAATAAAATGTTTTGAATTCTTCACATATAACCTATCTACCTTCGTTGGTACTGTTGGTAGCCAGTGACACATCTAGGCAGGTAAGTAGGTACCTACCTGCTTTCCTGCTGTCATCATAAAGCATACCTAATGAAGTTGTCAAATTTGTAGCACATTTTCAACACTTTCATATCACTATGGTGTCAGTATGGCATGTAACCTAGCTAGGTTCATTATGTTCAGGGTTCAATTCAGAAGAGCTCCGCATAACTCACATAAGAGACAGACGGGGGCTTTAGATGGGGTAGATGGCCTGATGACTTAGCTGGAATATGGCCAAAATTAAATTGACAACTTTTAGGTGAAAGGTGGTGATTTGGGTTAAGGGGCGTTTGTTGAAGTCAACTACTGGGTTATTTTGCACCCATTAAATGAAACTTCTGCTCCAATTGAACCTCAATATCATGATCCACCTGTCCATCACTAGGCATCCTTCCTTATTACATAGAAACTTTGAATGGCATGGCAATTTATAATTTTAAATGACAATATTTTTGTTTCTTCTGTAGGTAGGTAGGTAGGTAGGTAGGTAGGCACACCAGACTGCTATGGACACTTTTCCAAGTTGGTGGGGCAAAAAACCTAATGTATATCTTGGTTTGAGTCGTTTGATTGAGTTGATTGATTCCTTTCATTGTCGCGTTTGAGTCGATTGAATCAATTCCCGAAAGCTGCTCTGACTTGATTGATTTGATTGGTTTCCCAAATTTGTCGTGATTGAATTGATTGCTATTGATTGAGTCGTATACAACCCTGGTTCTGTGTAACGGATCCTAGTGTGAATTCGCCTTTCTTTCGCCCTCACATCAACCAAACTATTTTCATAAATACAAGCCACTGTTAACCACAAAAATATTTTTCCCTCTGTCTCCCTTTCCTTTGTCCCTTTCCCTCTCTTTTCCTTCGCAAATCCACGATCCTTCCTTGCTCAATGCTCATCGATCCAAAGCTACGAGCAGCACCAAATCCGTGCCGTGGGTCCCTCAGCAGGGGTCAGGGGTCAGTATGTTTATCCGCTGCCAAGGGTACATCGACCGCCCCTCCCTCTCCCTCCCCCTGCTGAGCAAACGACCCTGATTGGTGGAGTCCAAACCACCGCCGCAGGCTACGAGCGTCGCGGGCAACGCTAATGGTGGTGGACGAGCCTGGAGGCGAAGGATGGGGGCTGGGGGGCTGGGAGGGGGGACGGCCGTGGTTGGGGGATGGGGAGGGGGGACTGGTAGTCGGGGAGATATAGCCACGCGCTCGATATGTGCATGACGTCATTGGTTGGGTTGGGGTCGGGTGGGGGAAATTGCTGGCAAGGCGTGATTGATAGCGTCTAAAGCATTGCGTAATGTGCCAGGCATTCTAATTTACGTTTGGGTCGACAAAGGCGTTTGATTGCTAACGCTGATTACAAGATCATTGATAAGCCGTACCTATTCTAAAGTTAAATTAATGCTTGATTCCGGAATGCAGCGGTCGTTTCATAAATAATGTGGCATGCGTTTTATGCGCCTAAGCTGGCGGTGTGGTAAGACAGTTGTCATGCTGACGTAAATAACTGGAAGACGGCATTCGTCTGAGATTAAGACTAAAGACGAATAACTAAATTAAAACGCACTCAAAATATTTCGTGCTTTTTATGGTGCGTTCGAAGGTCAAATCAAATTAATTTATCCCCGTGATGCAACTGCTAACAAGGCACCAGAAAAAATCAAAATGCAATCACAAAACATACTGTCGGATTCTTTAAACATTTTTTGATATTTTGTGAAGATTTAAAGGAATTCCTTGGTCCTAATAAAGTTGTTAAATTCCTGCTGTTCCTTAGTGCTAAAAATTCCTGTATAAATGAAGAACAATTCCACGTATTATACCTAACCAAAGGCGGCGGAACGGGGAGGGCACCGGGGGCGGGGCACCGTGTCCCCTTTGATTTTGGCATCATTAGCCCTATGGGCGTTGCATGGAAAGAATGGGACCAAAGGTCGGCAGTGCCCCCCCCCCCCTTAATTAAACGTATTCCGCCGCTATTGCGTATAACTAACAAAATCAAAACGATGGTTTGCTGTGGAATCAGGTGTCACTCCAAGCCGAGTTTGTTCAGCAAAAGACCTCACGACCCCACTTATTCCAATTCACCTATCGAACGCAGCAGCTTGGCCTTCGCATGCTACTAACTGAATAATGAAAGCTTGAAGCAGGTGTTCTTTAAGGTTGTGAATGGCTTCGATCGACGCACCACAGACAATCACGTCCCGTTTATGGCTACTGTGACGTCATATATTCGGTATTGGACGCCAGTTATAAAAGTTTTAGATATAGTGGTTACCTCGGTAAACATAAGTAAAGGGAACAAATGAGCGGCATTGCACCAAGCTTCACAATATCATAAAGAAATTTAAAAATTATATAAATACATAAAATGCACGCTTTGGTACAAAAAAAAGAACGAAGAAATCGCCAGCAATTTTTCTCGCAATGTCATTCTGCATTCAACCAGTGACTTGACCTTCACCAGTCACAATGACCGCCGGTGACTTTTGACCGGTGATCTTGACCCCTGACCTTGACCCCTCCGCCGCCAGCTGCGGGTGCGAGACGACTCGTGCAACGTTCACGAGACATTCGCTGGTGCCATCAACAAGTGTTACAGCGTATACTCGGAGAGCATTGAGGACAAGACGTCGTTCGGCCCGCGCAACGGCACGGCGTGAGTGCACACGCGCCACGCGCATACAGTTTTTTGTCACTTTTTCTTTTTTACCTTTATTTTATGGTTTCCTTTACAGGGGTGCGACAGCTAGGATCCCTAGGCAAAAAGTTAGTGTTAGCAGTCAGCAGATGCTAGGGATGTGAATAGAATTAGAATCATTAGCAAGTTCAAAATGTTTATTTCTTTTTTGTAAATTTTGTTTCACCTTAAGTGGTTTTTAGTTGTACCTAGTTCAACCGAATTAAGCAGGCAAAGAAAGGTAAATGTGAATTCTAGCTGAAGTCCCTGTAGCGCTAAAATGCAACACTCTTCAGGATAGAGACAAGAATTTGCCCATCTAGTGCATTGGCCAGCGATAATAGACACACAATCATACGATGTTTATTCATTTCGACGCAACAAATCCGCCGTCCCCTCACCCCGAACATGAAGCACAATTTACACCGAGCGATTTACGCTGCCGGGAGCGCCGGAAGCACTAGAGAACAGGTGTACACTGTCCCACATCACTACACTATTCCACATGAGAGAAACTCACCGGGGATTTCCCACGTCAGCGATGCTTGAGCAGAAAGTGAACGGGTCACGCTACGCTACATAAAAAATAATAATGGTGGGTAGTCTTAGTCTTCAGGCGTAGTACGTCCTAGAGTTGCGGGGTAAGCCCAAAATCCAATTTCGACAACATAATAAAAGCATAAAACTTTTATTTAGATGACAGGCACACCTTTTTGTCATTGAGCATGACACTAATTTCAAAAGAAACAAGCTATTCTCTTACATTATGGTTCAGGTGATAGGCTTAAAGATTCATCATGTAATGACGAAATAGGTGTGTGACCAGTGGCGTAGCCAGAAATCAGCGAAAGGGGGGGCCATGGTGCTCGAGGGGGCGACTTTTTCCCTTGAGAGGGGCGCCATAGTGAGCTAGTGACAGGGGGTCAGTCTAAAATGTAACGTCATATATTAATGCATGATTTACTAGGTGTTACTACGGAACCTCAACCGGCACGAGTATCATAACCAGGGTTTCGCTGATTTTTCATAAAATCCAATTAATGCAATTTGCATCTCAGTGTTTTTTATCAAAAGCGATAAAAAATCTTTATGCATATTTAGCACGATATAGAAAACGAGCTCAGGCTACGGACATGTTATTCTCAAAATATACACCCATTCGAATTCGAAACGGTAAAATATGCGTTGATCGATTGGCACAATCTTTATTCTTTGCAAAAAAAAAAAAAAACACACACACACACAGGTTCACTCACTGAGCCAAAGTGACCTGTGGACTGCAGCCTCTGGTCGACCGGGGTGGCCGTGCTTAGAATCTCAGACACTCATGACTGCATGAGTGCCAGATGGGTGAGGCGTGAGACTGTCCCATATAGTGGCACGAAGGTTAAGAATGTCTTCGGCCGGCGTAGTATAGAAGATGACTTTTGATGATGTGAGTGTGCATGGTCGGCTTTGAATAAGTGCCATAAAAACCTGCTGATCTCACCGAACATTCGCCTTGCGTAATCCCCAGACCAAATATCTTCATTGAGGGCCAGGTCAATTTTGCGACCTCTCAATAAGTACCTATTAGTTAGTAGTTACCGATTACCTATAAGTTAACCCGCGCCGTGCTGGTGGCCTGTGCTTTCCGTGTCGTGCTGGGGGGGGGGGGTGTTTTCACGTCCCCCCTCTAACTCGGCTCCTGGGCCACGTAGCGACACGCGGTAATGGGAAATCGAAAGAGCGTCAAAAATAATTACGGAAAGACTTCGTTTCAATTTTTAGGTCAGGTCAAAGGTCAGGTCACCAGAGGTCATCAAAGGTAAAATTTAGTCCATTTCAACAATTTTGGAAACTGCCAACGGCTAACTCGGGAACCAATAGAGCTACAGCGCCGCGGAAAAGCGCATTCGATAGCCCTTTTACAGGCTTTTCTGAATATTGCTCTCGGATTTGATCTCAGGTCAATGGTTTAGCCTCCAGAGGGCAAAAATTCCAAAAATAACAGTTTTTATGAAAAGCGTTTTTCTGCAATAACATTTGGTTCAAGACAGTGACGATATTTATTTTGCCTGCCTCGTGTTCCTCTCGTCGAGCTGCGTCGGATGAACTATACGTTGACCTTGAAAGGTTATTTTAAAAATTTGACCGCAGGTCAAGGTCATGACCTGACCGGAAAGGGTCATTCTGCAGATCAGTCGATCCGTATCGTCGAGCTGACCACATCTGACGTGTTTTCACCGCTCTAGCACGTCTCTATCAAAAGTTGAAGCCAAAAAACCGTTTATGGTGATAAAATAGGTGACCGTTTATGACCTGAGATGACCTCAAGGGCACATAAAAGGACATGTGCATTTTTACGATTCAGTGTGCTATGTTTACCTATGAACCGATGTTTAAGGGGGTTTTAAACGACATTCGTCCAAAAGAGGCGCATTTCACTTTTCTCCCACTGATTTGAGGCCCCAAAATTGACCTGACCTTAGGTCACAGAAAAAAAGTCCGAGATGAACATTTTATGCGTATTGTTAGTCTCATCAATCTCTAAAAGTTTCAAAAGTGATCGTTCAGTCGGTGTAGCTATAGCGGGTCTTTTAACTTTTTTTTAGGTGTCACTTGACGTGCCCTAGTGACCTGACCTTGAACGACCCTCATCTGAAATTTAACAAGCTGTGTAGAAAAGATGTATGAACAGCTGTACCAAAGACAGCGCAGGCGCTGCGCGACGCCGTTTTTGAGATGTTCGCGAGAAAAAAACCTAAGGGGGCGTACCCCCCCCCCCCCCCCCCCCCTCCAGCACGGCGCGGATTAATGGGAGACAATTGAAATGCTCTTCTTCTGAACGAAAACAACCTCAACCATCGGGATGTCGGTAAATATGACACATTTAATCGGTAAATGTCACTCGTGATGTGACCACTTTTATGTTACTGAGGTCATCTCAGGTCATGAAAGGTCTCCAGTAGATTTTGGACAATAACTTTTGATAAAGACATGGTAGAGCAATGAAAACACCCTATACAATTATTTTCCTTCTCGAAAATATGGATCGACTAATATGCAATATGACCTTTACCGGTTAGGTTATGACCTTTACCTTAGGTCAAATTCTCAAATGCCCTTTTAATGTCAAATTCTAGTTCATTTGACTCGTCTGTCTCGAAAAATGGAACACGATGCTGGTTGAACTAATCTCATGCAGGTCTGAGCCAAAAGGTATTACAGATAAACGTCCTCCGCGAAAACGTATATTTTGAGGCTAAAACGTTTACCTTAGGTCAAATCTGAGATAATCAATAAGAGAGAGCATAAAAAAGAGAGAATATGCGCTTTGCTGCGGCGCTGTAGTTCAATCTCTTTCTGAATCCTGACTTACGCGCCGCTTTGTCGAAAAATGTCAACATCGGCGAAATTTGATTTTCGGTTGTCGCTGGTGACCTGACCTTCGACCAGTTCGACCTAACCTTAAAATGATTTAAGTAGTTTTGTAATAGTTTTTGACGCTCTTTCGAACGCCGCCTACTGCGTGTCTCGACGTGGCCCACAAGCTGAGTTAGAAGTGGGTGCTCAAACACCCCCAGCAGGTTCATTAAAAAAAAACGCTTACGCTGGGGGCGGCACCCCACTGCTAGGCGCTGTCGGCATCGCAATAATGGGCAGCACAGCGCTGAGGGGGCGCCACTTGCATTGAGGGGTGGCATTGTACGGTGAAGGGGCAGCGTCGCGTTGAGGGGCGGTATCACAACGAGGGTGGCACTTACAAGGCTGCCTAATAAGGAACGCTTGGTACATCCAAGCCCAGCTCGGCGCCGCCTAGCTGCTGCATCTTGAAAAGGGCCCTTGGTGTCGATGAGAAAGCCCCATTGTCAAAAAATTGCCTAGCGTCAGTGGTTTCGGGGGGAGGGGGCGACCGAAGTATCCAATTCAGTCTCGCGTCAGTGACTACTGGAGGGCGTCAACGACCTCGGATAGGGCGAATGTGATCTTCAGAAGGGCATCGGGTGCGCTAGAGGGGTGCAATGCTTGGATGGGGTCACTGCTGCCTTCAGTAGGGCGTCGGACGCTCTGGAGGGGCGTCATTGATCTCGGATGGTCCGACTGGGATTTTCAGAGGGGCATCAGTGGTTTCAGAGGGGCGCCATTGATCAAGGATGGGCCGACTGAAGCCCCGGTTCAGGTGGGCGCCAGTGGCTCTTGAGGGGCGCCAGAGACCTCGGATTGATGGGGCGACTGTGATCTTTACATAGAACGGCGTTTAGGGGCGCCATTGGTCATGGATGGGGCCACTGTTGCCTTCAGCAGGGCGCCGCAGGGAGGCTCTGGAGGGGCTTGAGCTTGGGTGGGCCGACTGTAGTCTCCAGGGGCGTTGTCTCGGATGGGGCGAATGTGATTTTCAGAGGGGTGCCGGGTAGTCTAGAAGGGCGCCATTGGTTTCAGAGGGCTGCCATCGATCTTAAGATGGGGCAGCTGTAACCTTCGTTTAGATGGGCGTGATCTTCAGAAGCGCGCCGGACGCTCTGGAGGGGCGTCATTGGGCTTGAATGGGGCGACCTTAGTCTCAAGCGGGACGACTTCAGTCTCAAGGGGGTGGGGCGCTAGTGGCTCTTGAGGGCGCTATTGATCTCGGATAGGGCGACTGTGATCTTGAGAAGAATGCGGGTGCTTTAGAGGGACGCCAGTGGTTTCAGGGCGCGCCATCGATCTTGGATGGGTCGATTGGGGCAGCTGTGAACTTCAGAGGGGCGCCGGGTGCTCTAGAGGGGCGCCATCAAGCTTTAATGGGGCGACTGTTCCGTTTAGGTGGGTGCCAGCGGCTCTTCAGGGGCGCCATCGACCCTGGGGGTTCGGAATATTCTGGTTTCCGGAGGGGCTCCTTTCAACATTTGGGGGCTCAGGTCATATTTGGGGGTGCCCTGGAGATTATTTAGGTGTCCAGGCACCCCCAAAGAGATATTGAGTTCGATCCCTGCCTGCACATCACTTTTTAATTCATGTTCTCTCTGTAAAACGGCATCAGCCTAGTCGGCGCTAATTGGGGCGCCATTTGGGCGGCTGGGCGGAAAGGGGGGGCCATGGCCCCCATGGCCCCCCCCCCTGTCTACGCCACTGTGTGTGACTCTCATCCATTATCCATTGTGACGTCACAGATGGAACTCATCTCACTTACCAATCAGAGATCAAAGCCCTGGCTGAAAATATCGAATTAGGAACGTGCCTCTGAGTTCTAAACAATACCACTTATGGCGTCACAGATGGAACTACTACTCTCAGTCGGAGCTCAAGTCGCAGTCCGTCTGGGGCATGATCAGCACCTACTCCGGAGCCGGCTCCTACGTGGTGAGTGACGTCATAGTGACGTCAAAACGACCTTAACCAGTGACGTCACAAGGTAATTCATATACCACGTTACAAGCAATGATCTTGATGCATCACAGTTACTTCAGAAGAAATAACCAGACTTGTGACGGACGTTTCCATTCTCTGCAATTTGTCATGTTCGATGCTTCGAGATCCTACAAACCCTGACGATATGCTTCAGAACCTCACTCCCCCAAGACGCTCCCCTTGAGAGTCTAGCCAGGCTGAGACGAAAGCCAATTTCCCATCACTTCACCACCACTAAAGCCATGTTTCCGCCCAACAGGACTTGTCTCACAGCCGCAATGCCACCATCGAGATTCTGTCCAGCCTGAGGCGGAACCTGTGGATCGGACGAGGTACGCGGGCCGTCTTCATCGACTTCACCGTCTACAATGCCAACATCAACCTCTTCTGCGTCATCAGGTAGGAGGTGACGTCACTGGGCTACATCACGGTGTGATGATATGGGAGTGATGTCGTCATGTGTAAATATGAAGTGGCGTCTTCGCATTGCCATCATTTGTGACGGCATAATCCATGTCATCGTGAATGATGTAACGACGTTGTCTTACACGCAAAGTTATGTCCTCGGAAACGTTGGTGGCAAGGCGTTGGCTGCAAAGCAAAGGCCTTGTGTTATGATCTCTCCACACTAATGACCAACAAGTAACACCTTTTAATGCTAAAGCTTTATGTACCTCAATCTTCAAGCCTATCCTCGAATTCCCAGCAACTCAAAATTATCCTTAGACACTTGTGAACCATCTTCTTCCACATCTTCAGGATCATTTTCGGGTCCTTCCCCTCCCGAAAACGGGCGGAATTGATATTCACACCATTGATCACTGTCACACTAAATCTCTTGATGCTCACGCTCACCTAAATATCTCCTTACATTCAACGACCAACTTCTTCTCCCCCATCTCCAGGCTGATCTTCGAGTTCCCTGCGACCGGCGGTATGATCCCGTCATCCTCGTTCCGCACGGTGAAGCTGCTGCGGTACGTCACGCCGTTCGACTACTTCGTCATGGCCTGCGAGTGGATCTTCGCCTTCTTCGTCCTCTACTACATCGTCGAAGAGGTGAGAATTAGAGTCTAGTAAATGTAAGAAGGAAGGCGAGAGAGTCGAAGATATGATAAATGCGATTCTAGAACCTGATAGACAAGGATTTTTTACCCTCTATTACATCTCACACTACTACATGAGTTCTTAGATATTGTTCTGAGAGAAAAGAGAACATAGAGTGAGAACTTAGAGTGTGTGCCAAACGTAAGTTAGAAGATTAGAGTGTCTCCAGCACATCGTTGGATGAGATATTGCGCATTGAAAAAAGATACGAAAAAAAATGAGATTGAGAATGCTCTCGGACCACAAATTTTAAAGAGATACAATAAAAACGTCCTCCTGCAAAAACACTGTTCGTTCAATACTCCACCGTCAAAGAGGTGAGACAGTCCACCCTTGCCACGTCTCACACAACCCCTCCATCTCACAGGTGCTGGAGGTGCGGAAGATGAAGTGCGCCTACTTCAAGTCCGTCTGGAACATCCTCGACATTCTGGTGATAGGTATCGCCACCCTGTGCATCGCCTTCTCCGTCTACCGCACCAACTCGGTGGACGACAAGCTGGAGTCGCTGCTGAAAGGTAAGGATGGGAAATAGGGCGGCGTGGAAGCCTACGTAGATTCTTGGGGGACAGGAGTGGAGTGGTGTAGTTTCGTAGACGCTTGGTGAGGAGTAATGTAGGACCGACATCGTTTGACATGCTGTAAGGTCGACGGGAACGGGGGTGACGCGGTATACCAAAGTAATCCTGGCTATAGCTACACGATACACATAAGGTTGGGTCTTTCAGTCGTGACGAGCACTGGATGAGATGATAGTGATAGGTACCCTCCTAAAATAAATCACATGTAAGGAACCTCGCCGGTCTTTCAGCATGAACAAAGTATCGTATTTTCCTACCACTGCATAAATCGTAATGACGAACTTGCACCTGTAGGGAATCGAACCCAAGTTATCACGCAAAACTTTTCTCCGCATTTACAGACGGTGTGCAGTATGCCAACTTCGAGCAGCTCGGCTTTTACCAGACCCAGTTTAACTCGGCTGTGGCCATGTGCGTGTTCTTCGCCTGGATCAAGCTGTTCAAGTACATCAGCTTCAACAAGACCATGACGCAGCTGAGCAGCACCCTCTCCAGGGTGAGAGATCGTTGAAAATGTTGTAGAGAATGTATTCAGGAGACACTTGTACTAAGCTTCAGCAGACGAATATGTTGAATGGATTGTCTAGGTGACAAGAGTTTGGCTTTAGGCAGAGCTTTGACGTGCTGAAGTGCTTGTGCGGGTGACAATTTGACACCAATTCACACCTGCTGAAGTCACTTGACGTGGTTTCTTTTTCGCAATGCGTCAAAGAGTGGACCATCTAACTCGACACAGCTGCTTGATATGCTTGATCGACACAGCGACCCTTGCTATGTAGCACTGATAGAATGCCGTTCCATTTCGCTCGGCGCCAAAGACCAGCTCGGTATCCCATTACCTATCGGTGCACTTCTGACACAAAGCTTTTCTCTATTCGCAGTGCGCCAAAGACGTAATGGGTTTCGCCATCATGTTCTTCATCGTGTTCTTCGCCTTCGCCCAGCTCGGCTACCTGCTCTTCGGCACTCAGGTCAGCATGGGGAGGAGAACCGACGAGTCTTCTGCGTGACTCTCTAACTCCTCTCTGTCTGACATATTTGTTTTTGAACGTTTTGGTGTGCGCTAGCTATATTTTGCTGCTCATAAATAAAAAAAAATGTTCCATTGTTCTTGATCCATGGGATATTAGTGCTCTAAACAATCTACAGCTTCGCCTTGGTTTGTAAGATCCGTTAAAATACGGACAAATTGATTGAGTTTATAATGCCAGCATTCATAATTCTGTTCATTATCCATTATCCATGTTATCACATAGGTACTCTATTAAATCAATTTTTCATTCGCCACGCGAACACAAGCTGCAACGATGTTGGCTGCACCCTTCCCCCTTCAACGAACGATGTCTGACTTGCAAATGGCGATGCCTCCTCCTCTTCCACAGGTCCGCGACTTCAGCAGCTTCGGTAACGCCACCTTCACCCTGCTACGTACCATCCTCGGTGACTTCAACTTCCACGAGATCGAGGCGGCCAACCGGGTGCTCGGACCCATCTTCTTCCTGGCCTACGTGTTCTTCGTGTTCTTCGTGCTGATGGTGGGCCTGCGGAACGTCTCTGAGCTGACTTCAGGAATGGATTTGAGGCGGCCGTTGGATTAAAGGCGTTTTCTTGATGTTTTTTTTTTTAACGAGCCTAAGGTTCTGAGATGAAAGATGTTATGTAGGGGAAGTTGGGGCAATGCCGGAGTTGGGGCAAAGCCGAAATTCGAAATATTTCGAAAATCGTACGACATGGATGCCACCTCTCAGTGATGCTCTGAAGCTTAACCCTCGCCCGCACATGCCATTTTCCCATCCTAGAACGCACATGGGGGGGGGGGTGGTTGCCACCCCCCCCCCGCGCCATTTCGTTCCTGTTGGAGATAGAGCTTAGCAGTAAAGACCAAAAAGATTCTTTGGGAAGAGACGAATCCAATGATACCCAGTTTTACCTTCTCAGGTCAGTCATTGACCTTCCAGGTCAGGTCAAACTAAAAAATGTTGCTGTTTTGGGTCACCGTTGGATATCAAGTGCGCTGCTTATCAAATACCGATGACGATGCTGTTTTCTGGTGCCAAGCCAGCTAGAACCTCTTTGTCACACTATCCGACCAGAATTTTGCTGCTGAGGTCATTTCAGGTCAAGTTAGGTCAAGGTCAATTATATGTGTTTGTATGTCTGTGTGTGTCTGTGTGTATACTGATGTGTGCACCGATTGTTTTTGGGTCCATATCACATGAAATCATGATCTGAGAAGCTTTTACCAAAAATGCAGTAAAAAAAACTTCACAAAAAGTAAATTCAGCTTGCCTAAAACGCAATTATCTTAGATGACCTAGGTTGACCTTGACCCTGACCTTGACCCCTGTACATCGTCGAACAACATGTTCCATGATAGGTGGGAGGTAAGACTGGCAAAAAAGGCCGAAATCAGGGTGTCAAAAGCTCACAAGGCCCATGGCAAACGCAAGATGTTGAGAATTGGCCATTTGGGTCATGACATGACCTGAAAAACAAGGTCATATCTCCGAAACAAAAAATCACAGAAACTTGAAATTTTCAGTGGACATCAAGAAAGGATAGACGAGCAGCTATACGAAAAATCAGCCTTCTAGCTCTAAAAATGTTGAGTGCAGAGCAGAAAGACTGCCTGGGGGGTGGCAACTCCCCCCCATGTGCGGGCGAGGGTTAAGTGACTACCAATATCGCATGTTTGTTACGAGTCGTCATTCGGAATACTTCGGCTGTGAGGGCGCCAAGAGCGTTTTCAAGGTACGTTTCCCTTGTACTTCATGCGCCTTAGAAGCTACATTTCTTACTCATTATGCTACCGTTTGTCTGGCCAATTCGGTCAAGTAATCTTCAGCATGTCTTTGCATAAGTGTGCTGTCTATTTGAAATTTATACAGCACGTTGAAAAGTTATGGGCCTGCAAATGAAAGTATGGCTGGCTGGGGTAATGCCGAAAACGTGCAATTACGCGCGTTAAAGCTCGCTACGTGAACTTTACTGCTGTAGAATAGCAACGCGTATTTTTAGTCACACAAATTACACTTTCAACCGACACAACGGCCTGTTACCTATAAGGAATGATTAACCTGGCCTTTTCTTATTATATCACACAATTATAACTTCCAGTGTGCACCAAGCGTCCTCAACCTCTTAAAACGCGTGTCGGCTTTGATGAATTCTGGATAAAGTTGGAGATAAAATGGCAAAACATCAATGTCGGCATTCCCCGTAGATCATTTCTCCCATTTTCGGCCTTCCCCACAGTCCGGGGCAACGCCGAAAAAGTCACTTCTTTGATATTTTTAGTTTGTGTGCTTAACGGTATGCGAATTCATCAAATGCGCCTGGTATGTTTGAAAGGCAAAAGTCTGGCCCCTCGAATGACGCCAACAAGAATAGCTTATGTTGTCTACCTTGCGTGCTACGGGCGTCAGAAAAAAAGTATTCGGCGCTCCCCCTACTTCCCCTATGTAATGAATGAAGCCTCAACGACATAATTTTGGAGCCTATAGCAGTCTGTTCTAGGATTTCCAGCGGCCAAAACTATACATTACCTACCACCTGTTCTTTCCCTCGCCCGTAGAACATGTTCCTCCTAGTTATTTAAAGGACATCTACACCATATCGCAACCTTACCAAGCATTAAACCATGAGTCCTGTCATTTGTCTCTCTGTAACCACACCCGTTGACTGACTGCACTAACAAGATGATGACAAGTGATCCTCCTCACTTGTTCTCTCTCGCCCACAGAACATGTTCCTCGCCATCATTAACGACACCTATAGCGAGGTGAAGAACGAAATCTCGGCGCAGAAGAACGAGTTCGAGATCGCCGACTACTTCAAACGCGGCTACAACAACATGATGGGTGAGGGGAAGCGGTGATTGGTGGTGGTGATGATGATGATGATGATGATGATGATGATGATGATGATGATGATGATGATGATGATGATAATGATGATAAGGTTACATGTTAAGGTTTTCGGGCTGTCTGTGCTGCTCTAGAAAACAGCAACAATAGACGCAGTTCTAAAGGCCAGTCAACGCCGCTGCATTACGTCTTGTCTAACGCATCCTTCAGATAAGCTAGGTTTTGTCGATAAGCTATATGGACGATAGGCTGAGGAGACAGATCAAAACAAGTGAATTGTAAATCAACTGTTCTAACATGCAAAGCCGACTAACTCCTGTTATGGTCGGGTTGATACGCTATGGGCCCGATAGGTCGGGTCAAATCAAGTAGATCGTAAATCAACTGTGTTGTTACCCCATGTGATACCATTGGACGCCCTCAGGCAAGCTGGGTCGTCGTGACAAGGTCATTGACATCCAGAATGCCCTGAAGCTGGCCGAGGCGGATAAAGACGGAGAGATCAGCTTTGACGAGATCAGGAAGAACCTGAAGAAGTGAGTGACGAACAGCGGGGTACCGCAGGATGGAGTTTTGGGACCCATGATGTTTGCTTGTGTTGGTGCATTTGATAAGGGCAGGGGGAGGATGAATACGAGGGTTATAATAACAAGGGGATTATTAGGAAACATGGTGGCATTTTCATGCGTGATTGTGCATCTGGTAAAAGTACAACAAAAAACACGCAGCAACCAAGGTCGTGTACTAGGACCCATGGTATTCATGTCAAGTCTTTGTCACTGTCTCTGACTCCCTCTCTCAAACCTCCTTCCCTTCACCGTCTACAGATGCAACTTCTCAGACATCGAAATCGAGATGTTCTTCTCGCGCTATGACCGCGACGGAAGCCGAACTCTGGGTGGTGACGAGCACCAGAGGATGATGGCGGACCTCGAGGACGAGAAGAACCACCTCGACAGTGAGTTATGAGTGGTTATATAAGGATAGCGGGATCTCTGGGGGACGCGCAGGGGGTCTGGGGCGCCAGAGCATATCGCGAGAAGGCATTGAGATCTGACGCGTGTCGAGGTAATAAAATGAGGTACAATGGCGCAAGGGTAAACAAACATCAGATAATAATATCGGACCTCGAGGACGAACAAAAGCACCTCGACAGTGAGTTCAAGGGGTTATTAGAGAACCATGGGCCCCGCAGACGCTTGGTGGAGAAGGGATCAACACGTAGCAGGATAGTGCACCGGCGTGCAGGAGATCAGAGAACTTCATTGTAAATCTACCTTATAACATCACTCCAAGAAATCTTCTATACATAACAGTTAAATTCAACACAGCAACCAGACCAAACTTCTTCATGCGCCGTTCAAACACCTTAGTTTGAATAAGAATGGCTGACATCACTTCTATATCTGAACTGACCCATTGTGACCCCCAGGTCAGCTCGGACGCCCCAGCTCTGGCCGCAGGTCTCGTCCTGGATCTGCGTTCGTTGGCGGTGGTGTGCCTCATGAGGAGTTCATGTCGTAAGTTGAAGGAGTTGGTGTCTTATGCTTGGGGATTTCATGTCATAATTTCGAAGAGTTCATGTCGTAATTTCGAAGAGTCGTAATTTCGAGAGTTCATAATTAGTATCATAAGTTTTAGAGATCATGGTTCACATGAGAAGTTCACCTCTTAAATGCGAAAAGTTAGAGTCATAAGTTTGAAGTCATGGCATAAGCGTGAATAGTAGTACTTCGAGAAAGAAGAGTTGCGAAAAGTTCATGTCGTAGGATAGAGGAGCTCAGATCGTTAAGTGGATAAGTTCATTGATAGTCCAATAGGCTTGCGGGAGAACCGGTGCCTTGCCTTGTTCTGGAAAATGCCTTGTCTAGGAATCGAACCCGTCGATCAGTCAAATCCTCATTCCCAGTCACTCTCTCTCTACCATTTATCCTTCACCTTTCACTGCCTGGAAAACCGTGTTATTCTTTCTTTGCAACGCCATAGGGTTGCTGCCAAAATACTGAAATCCTTTTGGCATGGCCTCGAGTCCTACTACGCCTATATCAACGGCACCAAGAGTGTCGCTACCACTTCCACCTCGCCTTCCGCAGCCTGAAGAACCGCGTGGACCGCATGGAGCACAGCATCGGCTCCATCGTCTCCAAGATCGACGCCGTCCTCATCAAGCTGGAGGGCATGGAGAAGGGCAAGCCGTCGCAGCGCAAGGACAGCGTCGCCAGCCGCGCCCTTTCCAAGATGGACGACGGTTAGTCGGAGCGGCGGCCATCTTGTTTGGCTGGCGGCCATTTTGTTTGGCGGCGCGCGTGCAGTTTGAATATGCTCGCGGGCCGCCGGCCGGGTAATGGGAGTTTTGAATTCAGTGTCGTCAATGCTGTTTTTATTTGTTTGGCATTTTGGGATGGAGGGGCTCCGTGTAAATGTTCTTAGTTCATTTGGTTTTAAATTAAATGGCTGATATTACCACGCTTTGCTAGAAATGCTGAAGTCGACACAATAGCCTAGAAGAAGAAAGCAACGTAAAATGTGTACATTTTAGTGGACGAAAATGAAACCAAATTATTTAAATTTGTAATTATTACCTTCAGTAATGAAAGCAAATGATATCTGGGCATATCCTGAACATTTATGCAGACATTTTATGGCATAGGCCTGATCTACATTTTATCTGCAATTTTGTTATCTGTAATTTGATTTGTAATTGTATTTCATTTTTAAATTGGTGCGCAATATATGTACAATTCATGCAAATAGCCACGGCCTTATAGAAGTGTAGAAGCAAATAGCTTCGCCAAGCACAATTTATTGCAAGATCGGAAATTAATCCACGTTTATGAAATATGCATGCTGCTTTGCATGCATGCTGATTGCTTTTGATCTGAAACATATTTTCAGCTGCTCAATTTGCATATTGCTTATTTGAATTGCATACTTTTGGCAATGGTGTTATATTATTGATAAAATCTGAAGACTTAACAAAAAAGTGGTAGCAAAAAAGCATAAATAAATTATCGTAACTGTTAAATACACTTATAAGTTATATCTAAGATGTTGAATTTCACCTGCAAACAGTTGTCCAAAAATTATAACAATTTCGAGAAACGCTGCAAACACAGATCATAAAAATATAGCTGCCCAATCGAGGGAGGTCTGCAAAAACTATATCTTTATTTGGCTATTTGAACAAAAAAGTTGATGATCATGCGCACACCACTCACAAAGTCCACAGATAAACCATTGAAAACCATACCGACTGGTCTTAGAATAACACTTCACCTTCCAGCATTAAACGTGAATTTTCGAAAACAGATTTTCAGCATTGTAGGTAATTAAACTTTTTTCTCGCACTTTTTTCCACGCTGAATTTTGAATGAAATAGCATGTGAGCTCTTCAATGATATATTATTTTTTCTCATTGTGCCATCCATTTTGCATTCCTTATCACACCATTAATTTTTGAATGATTTTTTTTTTAAAGCAATATTAAGTACAGTACACAGCATGCTAGCTCAGACACATATTGCATGCCACTAAATGCACGATTTGACAGCTTTAGGCCGTGGCTAAGCTTCCATTCAGTCTGGTCAGATGAAAATGACGGAAGTTGCGAGTAGACCAGTGCACGTGCGATAATCTGCCTATGATGTTTTCCAAAAATAAAAACTTCAATAATGGAATTAATTATCCAAGTACTTGTCAAAAACATGGAATAATAATTAAAACGATTTTTGAGTTTTTTACACCGCCGAATTCCTTGACAGTTTCCGTTTTGCATAATTATAAAAAACATAATTTCAAGCACAAAAATTTAACATTCTCTCAACCTAAATGTACCAAAACCAAATTGATAGCACGTGCAGTCTGGAGAGCATCCGTCATTTCCATCTCGCTGCTGCTGTCGCTCTGAAAACGTCGCCAACGTCGCATCTCCGACGTCACTGACGTTGATTACGCGTCGAAATCGACGATGGCGGCGTTGACGGCGACGTGAACGCCCTCTATTTTGCACGTGCCCCGCAGTCGCGCCTTCTCCAGTCCGTGAACCAAAGAAGGATGCAGTCGACAAGTTGGTTCAGGAAGAGCTGGACAACTTCGACTAGACTCGTCAGGTTTGTGGCGGAGACGGTGACGCCAGATGACACAAGACAATGATGCTAGATGCATTGGAGGGCCCAGAAAGGTGGAGTTAGACGTTATGGGGGTGGGGGAGTCCTTGGAAAGTCCTTTTTGAGTTCAAAATTCGTCTTTTTACTTATTAGGTGTGTCAAATTAAAGAAGACGTTTTCATGTAAAAGGTAAGTTTTCCTCACATATTGGACAGCGACCAATTTTATTGATTTCAGATACTCCAAAAACAAAGGTATGCTTCCCTCCCTTGGATCCGTTCTGGCCACGTGACTTCAATTGGCATTTGGCACTTAGGTATACGGACGCGGGGACAGTGGTATAGGGACCTTTAGTGGATAGTGTAGGTATATAATGTGGTAGCAGATTGCGTAGTTTTGTCGCAGAAAGCTTTTTTTATGAAAGGTTCAGTGAATAATGTAGTAGATCGTTGGTTTCAGCGTGCATGCACGTCTTCGTGTTCAGTGTTGTCAACTGTAAGTGTTTTGGGGTTTGGGCGAAATAAGTGAAAAGTCATGGCCAATTTTGTAGCTAATTGAGCCCGATTCAATTGCGTTTGTCATGGCCAATGGAGTATGTCTGTTTGTGATAAAAAATGAAGTTATGGATGGCAAGCCTGAATAATGTATTTGCTAATTGGCTGATTTTATGGTAAACTCATCATTACTTTTGATGAAAAACTAAATTACTTAGGCCATTTATGCCACTTTAAGCACTTGCTTTTTAGCTGGATTTCAAGTGATTAGAAATATCATAAAATAACCAAATGATGGCGAAAACTTGATGATGGCGTAATGCCGAAAGCTTGTTTTACTGTTTTAGATATTTATTTTGCCTAAAATAAAAACACTTTGACATGCGTGAGATCATTTCAAGCCTCGTTATATATCATAAAATAATATGGATTACAAATAAATAGCATAGTCCGGTGTACAAATCGGCAAAGAAACGCACGCCTTCTGACACCATAATTTTGTGTTCTTCGCAGATTAAAATGACGGCAACATCATCCGCCCGAAGGAGAGAGTAGAAAGGAGAGAGGCGAGGAGGAGGAGAGAGAAGAGAGGAGTGAGCTCGTCCCGTCGCGTCCGAGGCGGCGCATTTGCGACCCGCGCGCGCATGCCTACCTGCACCCCACTGGCCCAGCCGGTACCGATAGTTGCACCTCCAACGCGCAACCCAGTCTCTCAAACGCAGCGCAACTATCGGTACGGTCCCGCCCACCGGGTCATCCCGAGATCAGCTGATTTCGCAGTCAGCTGTTGCCGATGACCCCGCGGTCGCGCGGTGGTGGGGAGGGTAGGTAGAGAGGGCTCGCGCGGGCCGCCTGACGTGACGAGTCGCGCGCACGCGCGGTGACCCCGCGCCGCCTCGGTCGCCACGCGAGCGACATCTACGGTCACGTGACATCATGACCTATATCAGCGGTACTAAAATCTGACCCCGCTATCAGAAGACACGAGAAGAAAACCAAAACATCGGAAATACCCCAAGCAGAAATGCGCGTGCGGGAAGCATCCCGAGCATATTTCTGCTAAACAAAGCGTTGTTGAAGTTTGGCATTGTTTTGGCGATCTGACTTGTGTTCGATTTTCTGCTCGTTGTGATATTTGAGCAGTAGTGAGTTGTTTTTCGCTCCGGCGTTGTCAGGGACCCGAATATGTCTACGGATAATGTCGAATACGGTAACCCGGTCCCGTGGGCATATTTGTGGTCCCCGCTCGCCCGCTGGGGCTTCGTCGCAATAAAGCCAGCACATTCGATGAGACTTTGAAGGCGAGCAGGTTCGTTTTAACCCTCGCCCTGGCAGGGGGGGGTCGATGCGACCCCCCCCCCTAAGGTTTTTCGAAGATAGCGTAAAAACGGCGGCGCGCAGCGCCGCCAAATTTGGCACAGCCTATGGGGCAACCTTTTTACATATGACCTGAAAATTTCAGGTCCGGGTGACCTTGGGTCAGGTCACCAGGTCAGAAAAACCGGTACAAGGTCATGGTCAAATTTCAATTTTCTTTTTGCACCTGTCCAACTCACAGTTTTCGACTGATTTCTTTCAAACTTTCAGGATGTGCTAAGTTCACCGAGTTGTAAAACATATATTCCGGCTTTTTTGAGGTCACTGACCTGAGGTCAGTTAGAGGTCATTACGTCGTAATGTTAAGCCTATGGGAAAATACTAAATTCGGAAAATACTGGAGATATCCGCTTCGTTCTATCACTTTTGTGCTTTGAAACCACGGTACTTAACAGCAGGTCACTTGGTGCTTCGTTGTTTGGTGTACTTATCCATGGGTCAGGTCAAATGAGGTCAACTGAGGTCAAATGACGTTTTTGCCAATAACTTGGCACATAATGACGCTAGAGCTTAAAAAATGGTACCATTGTGTTCCTGGTGATCAGCCGAATCGAATGATATGCGCTATGATGCAGTTTGGTTAACTTGAACTTAATTTATCAATTTAAGTTTACTTAAAATTTAAAGAAAACTTTAAGTACACTTAAGCAAGCTAAAAAGTATATCATTCGACGCGCCTTGACGTGCTGAGTTCACTGGTGCTTTTCTTTTTTCTCTATCTTTTTTAGATCAAAAGTTATAAGCGAAAAACTTTTGGCCTGTTTTTAGCGAAATTTTTACATTTATACCCCCCAAAACCCCCCTAAATATTGACCTAGAGCAACCAAATTTGCACAGGGGCGAGAACTCCAGGGGGCCCACCTACCTACCAAATTTGGTGTTTCTAGGTGCCATAGGAGCCAATCGCGAGGGGGGGGGGTCGCATCGACCCCCCCCCCCCTGCCAGGCCGTGTTATGAAAAATGCCCTGCCAGGGCGAGGGTTAAGGCGAATGGATACTAGCACGGTATAACTCTGAAGGGAAGGAAAGGGGGGATATAGTAGGCAAGAGTTGGAGGAAATGAGGGAGCATACTAAAAGAGGTTTTAAAAGGAAGTGGAAGACCAAGCGCGGCCAAAAGATGTCATACGCCTTTGAAAAGAACGATGATGATCACCTATAGAGTGTCCTACTAGAGGAAGCCGGTACAGGGACTATTTTTCGACACGGTTGCTAAACTTTAGCAACCATTTAGCCTGCTTAAAAAGCCGGTAGAGGTAGCTGGTTTTTGACATGGGTGCTTAACTTTTTTACGGTGTAGGGAAAATGAGGATGAACTTTATGAAGATGCACTCCAGGCTTTTAGTAAGATAATCTTGCTGCATACAAGCCTCTAGAGGGATTAGGCCACGTAGAAAGCGAGTAACGTATACTAATAAACTAATAAAGTAATAGTACCTAATAGGCAACAAAGTAAAGCAAATTAAAGCACAGAATGGCATATGAGAGTTTAAGAGAAATGAGAAAGCATACAAGACATGGGGGGGGGGGGGAAGCAATGAGAATGTGTGCTAAACGAAACTTTTGAGGAAAATTGAGAGCCGTAAGGGTTTCACAGCGAACTCCTGGCTCTTCTTCCAACAAAAGACGGCAATGTGGGCGAGAAGCGTGCAATGTGCCTAATTGAACCTTGACTTTGGCACTTAGTAGCACGTCACTATGAAAAACCCAGTGATAAAACTTCCACCCAATGGCTAATCACGACTAAACCACTGCGATCTCCAAGTATCATCTACTCTAGTCACTTTATGACATGGTAACTTTCACGCTCTCACTTTAAACTTGTGTTTTATCTTCACGGTTTCAATCCAGTACAGATGATAAGGTGTTGATGTTTTATAGAATAACGGTGGCGTGTTTCGATAACGCCAAATCAAACGCAAATCAGTCATTGGCAGGTATATGCTATTTCACTTGGGGTCATTTATTTTGCATTTACGCACATATATTCCCGATCAAACGGATAAAACCATCCAATGAAACCATTAATGTCAGATTCTCACATAACGACAGGCGGATATGACCATTACTGACAAGGAAACGTGAGCTTTATGGCTCACTCGAGTGGGCTTTACGTGCCGCACGGTGGATAACTTCCCGCAGATCTCTCGAGTCGAGATGCATAAATTGTCGGAAATACCGAAACTGTTTGATGAGAATGCTGGGATCGAGATCATTTACACGCCATGTATGAATAAAGAACACGCTTCGTGCTGCGCTCCGAAAATCATCATGAATATGGAATGTATGGACTCTCGTGGTTACTAACGCGTCGTTAGCGCTCGATTTCAAGTGGGGAAGTTCCGGGTTTCAGACTTCATAGGATTGAACTCTGTAGGTTTTCGAAATGCTTAAATGGCACGAGTTAATGTTAAACATTCTGGCTAAATGTGCCAACTTTGCTAGCCGGGATCGTGATCGCAGAGTGAAATTGACGATGTCATTCTTCATGTTTATAAACATTGTTTTTTATACTGTTAACCCGCGCACCGACGGGGGGGGCGGATATCCGCCCCCCTGAGGTTTTTCGCGGATAGCGGAAAAACCGCGGCGCGTAGCGCCGCGAAATTTGGTATGACTATAACCTCATCAATTTTACACATGGTGTGCAAGTTTGAACCTCCTACCTTTTAAGGTCAGGTCACCAGGTCACTTTGAATGACCCAACCTCAAGTCACTTTTTTGCAACTTTGTCACCGTGCCAGAGCTACAGTAGATGTCGGAGGCCTTTGAAAGTCGCAGGATGTTATAAGATCATTAGCAGCTACAATTTGTTTATCTCGGAATTTTGATATCGGTGACCTAAGGTCAGGTCAATTTCGCGACCTCCCCATTACCTATAAGTCAATGGGGGAAAAATCAACTCCCTGTTTTTACCACTAAAACGGGTCGGAATGGCCCCATATACCATACATGACTTCATATACGATCAACCTTCACTACCTTGAGGTCTGTTTTGCTGTTGGGCAGCTGTAAGGTCATGTGACGTCATCAAAGGTCACCAAAGTTTTTTGCCAATAACTCCGTACAGGAACAAGCTACAGCCACGCGGATGGTCTCATTGTGTTCAGCTCGTCAAGACGCATCGAATGATATACATGATGACCTCGAGGTCACGTGACCTGAGGTCAACCTTTGACCTTGACCTTTCGAGGTCAACATATATATCATTCGATGCGGATTGACGAGAGGATCACGATGATGCCCTTAGTTTGTTCCTATCTTGACTAATTCGAAAGTTATTCGAGAAAAACTCCCTCCATTTCTAGCGCCGCCATTTTGACTTTTTCGACCCCTGTGACGTCATCTTTGACCTGACCTGAAAATGACCTTAGTAAAAATTGTAGACCTTGTCCGTGCGTATCCGATGCCGTTTACCGCTTGTCGCTATCTTGCTTCGTTCTCGAGATCTCAGGGGGGGGGGCGGTCATCCGCCCCCCCGTCGGTGCGAAGTTGGCGCAGACCCCCGTCGGTGCGCGGGTTAAAGCTTTTGTACAAATCTAATTCATTTCACAATTGTACTCGCATATTTCAATTCAGTTCAAAATGACGAATATAGCTAATTTCCTTTAGATGGGCTGAACTCGCAAGTATATCGTTGACGACTGACGTTATACTTATTTATCACATAGGATGATACATTTCCGTCGCAACAACTATCATTATCACAAGTGATAGTTACTTCCTGAATATGAACTACAAGACACAGAAGATGAGCTCTTCAACTGGATGCTCTCAACATAAAAAGTGTGCAATAAACCGCTTGAAATACCTTGTCTCGTCATTAACCCACTTCTACAGACTCCTGTCTTGTCAGACCACCAATTAACCACAAACTTGCATTTCCTCTTCCCAACGTTGTATCTCAACCTGCGGGAAAATCATCCGTACGCCTCTCACGCCTCTCCTCTTTCACGCTTTTCACCCCCTCTCTCCCACACTTCTCACCCCCCTCTCTCTCTCTCTTTCTCCCTCGCTCTCTCTCTCTTTCTCCCTCTCCCTCTCTCTCTCTCTCTCTCTCTCTCTCTCTCTCTCTCTCTCTCTCTCTCTCTCTCTGTGCCTCTCTTCTCTCTCTGTCTCTGTCTCTGTCTCTGTCTCTGTCTCTCTCTCTCTCTCTCTCTCTCTCTCTCTCTCTCTCTCTCTCTCTCTCTCTCTCTCCCTAAACACGTCCGCTCAAGGTCACCCAAATCCACCCCTCCCCTCCCCAGTGCGACCACATCCATACCACACCGAGACCACACCTGCCCACATGGGTTCAATTTCAGGCCACAGTCAGGAACCGCAGTGCCCCAGTTCCGCTAGACAGCTGACTACACAGACAGCTGGCGTGACCTTGACAGCACGAGCGCAGTGACGTCACAGCATATGGCGGATGGTGCGAAGGCGGATGAGATGCGTGGGAGTGTATGTTTGTCTTTGATGTTTCTATGTTTGTGTGTGTGTTTGCGATGTGTCACAAGGTAGAGAAGATGCAGGAGGGAGGAAGAGAAGGTGAAGAGGGGGAGGTAAAGAAGCTTAGTAATGATAGTTGTTGCTGCTGTTGACAAAAGGGAGATAAAAATAACAAATGATGCAACTGTTTTGTAGACAATTAGACATGCCTGATGTCTATTGCTCGCTGCCGAACAAATAAAAAACACCAAGACTGTCCTAAAATAAAAAAAGCGAAGAAATGTCTTACAATAAGCCCGTCAATCAGTTCATTCAAACATTTTACGAATCACATTGCCCCCCAATTTTCATATCGTAGTTCTGAATGCCTAAATTCCTTGTCAGGTCCTCAATGCTTCCAAGCAAATCGCAAGCTCCTCGCCTCCTCAATGTACTGACACATTCCTCATGCATTCCATTGTCCTCACAAAGTCCACGCTTCCCCAATGTCCCCAAACACTGTCCCCAAACACTGTCCCCAAACACTGTCCCCAAACACTGTCCTCAAACACTGTCCTCAAACACTGTCCTCAAACACTGTCCTCAAACACTGTCCTCAAACACTGTCCTCAAACACTGTCCCCAAACACTGTCCCCAAACACTGTCCCCAAACACTGTCCTCAAACACTGTCCTCAAACACTGTCCTCAAACACTGTCCTCAAACACTGTCCTCAAACACTGTCCTCAAACACTGTCCTCAAACACTGTCCTCAAACACTGTCCCCAAACACTGTCCCCAAACACTGTCCCCAAACACTGTCCTCAAACACTGTCCTCAAACACTGTCCTCAAACACTGTCCCCAAACACTGTCCTCAAACACTGTCCCCAAACACTGTCCCCAAACACTGTCCTCAAACACTGTCCTCAAACACTGTCCTCAAACACTGTCCTCAAACACTGTCCTCAAACACTGTCCTCAAACACTGTCCTCAAACACTGTCCTCAAACACTGTCCTCAAACACTGTCCTCAAACACTGTCCTCAACACTGTCCTCAAACACTGTCCTCAAACACTGTCCTCAAACACTGTCCTCAAACACTGTCCTCAAGCATTCCCAGCCGTCAGTGATTCGGATTTCCGGAATGTAGCGTGAAGGCTAGCGGGGGCGGAGACCATTGGTTTGGACTGAACTGATGACATGTTTGACAAATTATAGTTTACGCACCACTGAACAGGGGGTCGGGGATGGGAGGGAGGGATGGAGACAGAGAGGGGAGGGAGGGAGAGGGGAGGGAGGGAGAGAGGGAAGGAGGAGGGAGGGAGGGAGGAGAGAGAAGGAGAAAGGGAGGGAGGAGGGA